>NC_056660.1:83790381-83965381 GCF_018350195.1 Panthera tigris | reverse complement strand
TACAAGAGTTGGACAGTAAAGCAGTCAAAATAGATTTTTTTCAGGAACTATTACAGTAGAGGATATGAAACTTCATATAGAACTGGGCTCAATTCTAAATACAGCAAGGACAAGCAAGGATTTGAGTCAAGGAGTAGAATGAGAGTCAGTGGATGGAAAATGATTGAGAAGAGACAAGAGTACAGAGGTTCTTACTATACTGACCTAACAGGATGTCTGCTGAAGGCAGGCCAATCATGAGATATCACCTGGAGGATGGGGGGATGAGGAACTTGATTAGATATGGAGGGTGATCAGATACCAGGGTGCGGGATTCTTGATAAAATGACCTAACAAGATTATTAAAATTAGAATCTTCAGCTGTGGACAAACTAAGGTTTTGTGGCTCCAGTTTTCCTGTTCCCCACCCAGTCTGGACTACCAGGCAGCTACCTTTTGCATTACAATGGCCTTGCAACAGGAGTGTGGATCCAGCTCAGCCCCAATGCCCATCTTGTCCCAAAGCACCAATTCTAGGGACTCTTCTCCAACCCCTGAGATTTATGGACCAGAAGAAAATTAATTCATCCTTGCAAATGTCATCTGTTGAGACACCTCACATGGAGACTATCTCTCATCTTCCTTCCTCCATGGATCTGCTTATTCAGGACAGCCCCAACTCTTTCACCAGTCCCAGACTAAAACTACTACCTGCTTCCATAGAGGAGAGGACAATGAAGAAGGAAGATACGGTCCAGGGCAAGAAACAGAAGATCAAAACAGTGTTCTCTCAGACCCAGCTATATGTACTCAATGATAGATTTCAGAGACAGAAATACCTCAGTCTCCAGCAGATGCAAGAACTTGCCAACATTCTGAAACTTAGCTATAAGCAGTTTAAGACCTGGTTCCAGAACCAGAGTATGAAATGTATGAGATGGCAGAAAAACAACTGTCCAAAGAATAGCAACAGTGTGACTCAGAACAGCTCAGCAACTACAGAATATACAGGCTTCTATTCCTATCACTGGGGATACCTGATGAACACTTTTGGAAATCTTCCAAAATGGAGAAACCAGACCTGGAACAGCCAATCTTGGAGCAACCATTCCTGGAACAGTCAGAACAACTAGGAACAACCCGGAACCTGGAATAACCATCGGCTCCACAACTGTGAAGAGGAATCCCTGCAGCCCCAGATCCATTTCCAGCAAAATTCTTTCTAATGGGGAAAAAAAGTGTAAAAAAGCAAACTGCTAAGCATTCTAGTATCCAGGAAATAATGGATTTATTCCCAAATTACTCTGTGAACATACATCCTGAAAATGTGTGACGATGAGTATATTATTGATTCTCACTTTGGGCAGTGGCTGCATTACTTTTCCTAGGACTTGTCTTTTAGAGTCCTATAACTCTGCCTTGATATTCTGTTTTCCTTTATGTTTATTGTGTCAATTGAGGAGGTATGATTGGACTCTAATTAAAAAGATTTCAGTAGCATTGGCTGCTACAGACATGATAAAAGATGTTTCTGTCTGTAGATACCTAGATATAATACTAGTTTGGGTATATTAGGCTCTAGAATCTAACCTCAAGAATAGAAAATAGTTGGGATGCCTGGGTGGTTCAGTTGGTTGTGTGTCTGACTTCGGCTCAGGTCATGATCTTGTGATCTGTGAGTTCAAGCCCTGTGTCAGGCTCTGTGCCGACAGCTCGGAGCCTGGAGCCTGCCTTGGATTCTGTGTCTCCCTCTCTCTCTGCCCCTGCCCTGCTCATGCTCTGTCTCTCTCTGTCAAAAATAAATAAACATTAAAAAAAAATTTAAAGAATAGAAACTAGAAATGCAGAGCTGTGTGATAAAGGATTATTTGTATTTTCTGAGATTGAGAGGCTTTATTTTTAATAACCTCAGTTGTTACAGTGAAGGGTTAAGCTGTAATACAGCTTCAATGATTTCCTCTGCCCCTTGTGCTGTTTTACTACAACTCTTAATTTGTTCATTATTCTAGTATTTGTGAAAGATATTTTGCATTTTAATGTATCATGATAATAGTACCAGTTTGGCTGGTTAGTTTATAGGTTTAAGTACAAATATACAAAATACCCACTTTGCTTAAAAAAAAAAAATTATACTCTGCAAGGATGGACATGGGAGCCCATGGTGGAGGCTTAGTTGAAAAGAGGGTTACTGAACCAAAGTGGGCCTGCTTCTCAGTGAGTTATAGAACAGACCACCACCAGGTGGAGTTGCCTCACAAGGTCATCTGTATTTGTACAAATAAGGAGATCAGAGAATAATTTCCAAAGCTGTATCTCCCCCAAATAAGGGAAACTTTAGGGCTCCTTTAGGGCTTGGGATGAATATTCATAAGGAGATTTTATTTATATAATATGCATATTCATAAGGGGATTTTAACATTATAATGAGGCTGAAGTAACAATTGGTCACCTCTGGCACTTTCTGATTCATCTGGCCAGGCTCTCCCTCAAATGTTTGTTTTCCTATTCCAGCAGTCTATTAATTTGTTTCCAAATGGTAAAACCAACAGCTAGACAGAAGCTTCTAGGAGTTTAGTTTCCATTTTTTTAATTATTTTTTTAATGTTTATTTATTCTTGAGAGAGAGTGAGAGAGCATGAGTGGAGAAGGAAAGGAGGAAACACAGAATCTGAAGCAGGCTCAAGGCTCTGAGCTGTCAGCACAGAGCCCTATGCAGGGCTCAAACTCATAAGCCGTGAGATCATGACCTGAGCCACCCAGGCACCCCTAGGAGTTTATTTTCTTAAAGGAAGATTAACAGTTAAAAAAAAAAAAAAAAAAAAAAAGGAAGATTGACAGTTAAACAGAAGCTTCTACTAAAAATTTCCTGAGTTCATGGGGTCAGGCCAGTGACAAGAGGAGCCTAACTAAAGTTTAGTCAAGGGAAGTCTTTGTCACTAGTAATCTCTGTTGTCTATTTCCAACTTTGGTAATCATTTCTTATTACATTGAACCCCCATCTGAAGGGAGGACATGAGCATTGGAAGACAGGGATTGGTGTTTTCTGTAATGCTGATGATAATATCCAACTCATCTGGTGACCTACTTGGCCTTCATGAACTTTTGGCCAGCTTGGCTCTACCCGATAGTCTCCCATATGCCCCAGTGAGCTAGCTGCCTGTTCCTCAACATGCGTGATCTGCCTTCATTCCCACTGCCATGCCGGGATAAAGCCCTGCTCTACCTAAGACCCTGGAGGGCAAGACTGGAGAAGCATCTAAGAAGAAAACAAAGTATCTGTTCTTAAGAAACTTACATTCCAGTAGAGAAAGACCTAGAATAAACAAAATTATTATATGTTGGGAGGGATAAGTACTGTGACAAAAAATAAAGCAGAGAAAGAAAGGTAGAGCGAGATGCAGGTGATGAGGAAGGACTCTCTCAGGATGTGCCTTTTGAGCAGAAGTTTGAAGAGAGTTGGTGAGCGACCAGATAAAATATGTGGGGGTAGAGGGTTTCAGGGAGAGGGAAGAGCAAATACAAAGACCAGCAAGGAAAGCAAAAAAAACAGTATGGGTGGAACTGAGTGACAGGGACTGATGCCAACTTGTGGAATGACCCTGAGTGAAGAGGACAATTTTGAGCTAAGTTGTGGTAAGATATTGGCTGCTTTACAAGGATGTCCTGGCTATTGTATGGGGAGTAGACTTTAGAGTGCAAGAGTGAAGCAGAGAGAGCAGTTGAGGGGCTACTGCAAGCCCCTTTGACTAAACTGTATGGCAGCAAGCCAAGTAGTGAGAATTGAATTCTGGATACATTTTGAAGGTGACAGTAACAGGATTTGTTGAGTTTTTCAATACAAAATGAAACAAACCTTGTAGAATTTCTTTAAAAAAGAAGAGGATTTTATTTGAACTCAAATTAGGACAGCTGCTCAGGGTACATAATCTTCAAAAAGAAGAGAGTCTTCTAGGGAAAGAACATTTGGGGCAGGATTATATATGTTTTAAAATAAAGAGTTACAAATTGGGAGCTTGGGAAGATGGCAGAGTAGGAGGACCCTGAGCTCACCCCATCCCACATTTACAACTAGATATCATCCACATCCAAGTCAATAAACCAGAGACTGAAAGAAAACCTCCACATAGAGAGAAGAAGTTGCATGTGACAAGTTAGGGAAGTCAGAAAGGTGGAGGGAGGCTGCTCCCAGGAGGGAGGGAGTTGAACACATGGAGTAAACAGAGAAATAGGCCCTTGCACCAGGAAGCTCATATGAAGAAGACTAATCTCCATAATATTTGGCTTTAAAAGCCAGAGGGGTTGATATATGTGAGTTTGTAAAACCAGTGAGACTTGGAGCCTGGAGCTTTAAAAATCCACTGAATCAGTACTGGGCAAGCTGGGATCTTGAGTGATAGCTGGGTTGCTGCCCTTAAAGGGACACAGTCTGTATGTAAGGCAACATAAAAAAGGTAGTTCACACAATGCCTGGGGGCAACAGGAGACAGATCTGTTCATACTGACTTTGGAGTATGTTAGGGGACATCTCTGAAAACAAGGAAGATGGCAGGTGCCATTTTCCTTCCCTGTCCCCCACCATAAATACAGGAACATTTCATCCTAAAAGAGCAGAATACACATTCTTTTCAAGTGAGTGCAGAGAATAGATCACAAATTAGCACACAAAAAAAGCCTCAACAATTCAAAAAGAGTAAATTCATACGATGCATCTTTTATGACCACAATGTTATGAAACTAGAAATCACAAGGAAAAAAATATGGGAGGACTACAAATATATAGAGGTTAAATAACGTGCTACTAAACAATGAATGAGTCAAACAGGAAATCAAAGAGAAAAAATAAGCACAAGAAAATAAATGAAAATGAAAACACAAAGGTCCAAATCCTTTGAGATGCAGCAAAAGAGGTTCTAAGAAGAAGTATATAACAATACAGGCCTACCTCAAGAAGCAAGAAAAATCTCAAGTAAACAACCTAACCTTACACCTAAAGGAGCTAGAAAAAGGATAACAAACAAAACCTAAAACAAGCAGAATGGAGGAAATAATAAATATTATAGCACAAATGATATAGAAAAAAAAAATAGAACAGACCAATGAAACCAGGAGTTGGTTCTTTGATAAAATCAATAAAATCAATAAACATCTAGCCAGACCTATTGAGAAATAAAGATAAAGAACTCAAATCACAAATGAGAGAGGAGAAATAACAGACAACACCGTAGAAATACAAAGAATTAGGGCCTCCTGGGTGACTTGATTGGTTAGGCTCCTGACTCTTGATTTCGACTCAGATCATGATCTCACAGTTCGTAGGATCAAGCTCCATGTTGGGCTCCACACTGACAATGTTGGAGCCTGCTTGGGATCCTCTCTCTCCTTCTGCCTCATGCGCTCTCTCTCTCTCTCAAAATAAATAAATACACTTAAAAAAAATTTTAGACAACATTAAAAAAAAAGAAATACAAACAATTATAAGAGAATATTATCAACAACTACATGGAAACAAATTGGACAACCTAAAACAAATGGATTAACTCCTAGAAACATATATACTACCAAAACTGAAACAGGAAGAAATGGAAAATTTGAACTGTTCTATAACAAGCAAATAAATTGAGTCAGTTATCAAAATCTCCCAACAAAGGTACAGGGCCAGATAACTTCACAGGCAAATTCTACCAATCATTGAAAGAAAAGTTAATATCTATTCTTCTCAAACTGTTCCAAAAAATAGAAAAGGAAGGAAAACTTCCAAATTCATCCTATGAGGCCAGCATTACCCTGATACCAAAACCAAATAAAGACAACACTAAAAAAGAAGACTACAGACCAATATCCCTGATGAACATGGATGCAAAAATTCTCAACAAAATAGTAGCAAATGGAATCCAACAGTACATTAAAAGAATCATCCACCACAATCAAGTGGGATTTATTCCTGGGCTTCAAGTCTGGTTCAATATTTGCAAATCAGAATGGAGTTAAGATGACTATTTCATATAAATGAAGTCACATAGGAGTGCCTAGGTGGCTCAGTTAGTTAAGTGTCCGACTCTTGATTTCGGCTTAGGTCATGATTTTGCAGTTCATGAGTTCAAGCCTTGCATTGGGCTCTGTGCTGTCGGTGGGGAGCCTGCTTGGGATTCTCTGTCTCCTTCTCTCTCTGCCTCTCCCCAGTTCATGTGTATGCATGTGTTCTCTCTCTCAAAATAAATAAATAAACCTAAAAAAATGAAGTCCTACCATATATGATTTTTTTCTGTGTGTGGCTTCTTTCACTTAACACACACTAAGTGTGTATCCATAATGTAACATGTATCAGTATTTATTTCTTTTTATGGCCAAATAATACAGTTGGCCATAATTGACATTGAATAATGTCGGTAGGGGTTATGGACAGCGACTTCATGCACATTTGAAAATCCCTGTATAGCTTTTGACTTCCTGAAAACTTAACTATTAATATCCTACCATTGATGGAAAGCCTTACTTAAAAAAATTTTTTTTAACGTTTACTCGTTTAATTTTTAAGAGACAGAAAGTTCAAGCGGGGGAAAGGCAGAGAGAGAGAAGAAGAGAGAAATCCCAAGCGGGCTCCACACTGTCAGTGTAGAGCCTGATGCCAGGCTTGAACTCACTAACCATGAGATCATGACCTGTGCCAAAACCAACAGTCGGATGCTTAACAAACTGAGCCACCCAGGTGGCTCCAAAAGCCTTAATGATAACATAATCAATTAACATATTTTTATGTTATATGTATTATATACTGTATCCTTACAATAAGGTAATTTAGAGAAACAGATGTTATTAAGAACATCAGAAGGAAAATAAAATATATTTACAGTACTGTACCATATGAAATCCACATGGGGTGCCTGGGTTGTTCAGTCAGTTGAGCATCTTACTCTTGATTTCTGCTCAGGTCATGATCCCAGGGTCATGGGATTGAGCCCCTCATCAGCCTCTATGCTGAATGTGGATCCTGCTCAAGATTCCCCCTCTTGGGAATCTCTATCTTTCTCAAAATAAATAAACTTAAAAAAAAAAAAAGATTCTCTCTCTATGTCTCTCTCTCTCTCTCGCCTTTTCCCCCTGCCACTGCTCACTCTTTCTCTCTAAAATTAAAATAAATAAATAAATAAATAAATAAATAAAAATAAACAAATAAAAATAAAATATTTTTAAAAATCCACATATTAGTGGACTTGCATAGTTCAAATCCATGTTGTTCAAGGGTCAACTGTATAGATATAGCACAGCTTGTCAATTGATGGATATTTAGGTAACTTTAGTTATTGTGAATAATACTCCTATGAATATGAGTGTACATGTGCTCAAGTATCTGTTTTCAATTCTTTGGAGTATATCCCTAGGAAGAGAATTTCTGGGTCGTTGGTAATTCTGTTTAGTTTTTGGGGAAGCAGCAATCTATTTTCCTCAATGACTGAACCATTCTACATTCCCACCAGAAATGTATGGGGGTTCCAATCTCTCCTATTTTCCTTTTTTTTTTTTTTATTATAGCCACCTTGGTGGGTGTGAAGTCCTGCTTCATTATGGTTTTAATTTGCATTTCCCTAAAGACTAATATTTTTTTTCATTTGCGTGGTGTCCATTTATACATCTTCTTTGGAGAAATGTCTATTCCTTTGTTATTTTTTTTTTAATTGGGCTGTTGATCTTTTCATTATTGAGCTGTAAGAGTTCTTAATATATTCTGGATACTAGACCTTTATTAGCTACATGACTTGCAAATATTTTTTCCCATTCTGGAGATTGACCGTTCACTTTCTTCATAATGTCCTTGATTAAGTGTAACGTGTATATTTTTCTTTTGTTGTTCATATTTTTGGTATCATATTTAAGAATCCATTGCTAAATCCAAGGTCATGAAAATTTACTTCCATTTGTTCCTAGTAACTTTATGACTTTAGTTCTTATCTTAGGTCGTTGATCCATTTAGAGTTAACATTAATATGTGGTATGAGGTAGGGGTCCAACTTCATTCTTTGCATGTGGATATCCAGTAATATCCTAACAGCATTTGTCAAAGAGACTATTCTTTCCACATTGTTCAACATCAGTTGATGATGGATACCTGGGTTTGTTAGTGGACTCTCAATTGTACAGTGATCTATATTTCTATCTTTATGCCAGTAATGCATTGTTTTGAGGGCTTTGTAGCTTTGTAGTAAGTTTTGAAATCAGGATATATGAATCCTCCAACTTTGTTATTTTTCTTCAAGATTGTTTTGGTTATTTAAGGGCACTTTTAGTTCCAGATGCATTTAAGTATTGGCTTTTCTATTTCTGAAAAAAAAATGGAATTTTGTAAAGATTACACTGAATCTGTACATCTGTGCATTACTTTGGGTAGTACTGACTCTTAACAATAATGTTTCAGTTATGAACATGGGATATCTTTCCATTTATTTAGGTCTTTAATTTATTTCAGTCATGCTTTATAGTTTTCAATGTACAAGTCTTTCACCTTCTTGGCTAAATTTTATTTTATTCTTTTGGGGCTATTGTAACTTGAATTATTTTCTGTTGTAAATGGAATTGCTGAAATATAGAAACACAATTGAATTTTGTGTTTTGATCATATACTCAGCATATCATATACTAGAGCTAAGCTTATTGATTAGCTCTAGTAGTTTTTTGGTGGATTCTTTGGGATTTTATTACATATAGGATGATTATGTCATTTGAAACTAGAGAAAATGTTACTCCTTCCCTTCCAATTTGGATGCTTTCTATTTCTTTTTCTTACCTAATTGCTTTGGCTACAACTTCTTCATACAATATTGAATAACAATAGTGCAGAGGGACAACTTTCAGTCTTTCTCCATTGACTATGCTGTCAGCTGTGGGTTTTGTCATGCATGCCTTTTAATACATTAAGTTCACTGATGATATTTTTAAATGCATATGACAAATACATAGAATTACAAAGGATGCTATTTTGAAATTTTGTTATCAAAACTAAAATTAATTTGTGATGTAGTAATGTGTGTTCTTATTTATTAACACAGTAAATAACAAGATACAGTACCATTTTGAACTAGTGACAAGTGTAAATGACATTATGAAATATATTCAAATGTAATATGATATGAAAATACTTATGATTTTTATTAGTGACTGTAGGTCTTGTTAATACTAGTGTGGTTTGCTGTCTCCATTGTTAATGGAAGGGGATGCTCAATTCCAGCTAGAGGTTAGTGGAAATAAAGACATAAATTGTTTCCCAGCCAAATTAATGGGCCCCTAAATTCTATCCACTGGAATCCCAGGTTAAGAACTCCTGAAGTTGAGATAAAACTGGTGATAGAAAAGATGGACATAGCTGGTGTGGAGGCATGAGGAAGGGAGAAGTCATTGTGCCCAGAAAAGTGCTGGCCTCAGATTTTCATCTCAGTACAATAGGGACACTAGCAAAAGCTCCTTTCCAAGTGATTGAGACTCAGGAAGAGGGAGCAAGGACATAAGGGTGTATGCTACGAAAGTGACGCTGATGGTGGAACTTGGACTGGAAGCTGGGTAAGGAACAATGGGAGGACAGAGGCGGAGTTGGTCAGTGACAAGGTGACAGACTGGAATCCCAGTGGGGTCCATTGTGGACCAGAAGAAATCAATGGGAAAGACAGGGGGTGTTCAAGAGCAAGATGCTGGAAAATCTATAGCAGTCTGTGAGAGATGCTGAAATGTTTCCAGGTAACAAACAGACACAGCTTTTAGAATTGCCTGGGCAGGACCAGAGAAGGCTTTAAAGAAGATTACATTTGACTAAAAATTATACAATTTAACTGCTTTATTTTCTAGATTAATTTATTCTAGATTTTTCCACTTAAAAAAGTTCAAATTCAGTAAAATATTTCATGCATAAACAACAATCTGTGGTTACCAAACAAATATGTTACACTGTGAAGTTCACACGTTGTTTTACTGTGTTAGCTTCGATGCAAGTAGCTATGTAAAATGACAGATTGATTAACTCAAGTTGATTTTCCATTTTATAGTCACTGTGCTATGGTTTATTTCAAATACACTATTTAACACAAGTATATGAGGTACCTTAGGCCAAGGAGACACTGTGCCCAAAGTGAACTCACATTAAACCAAACTATTGGGAAGCTACTTTGGAAGTGAGCATGTGTAGTTGAGTGGACCTATGTCCAGAACCAACACGGTAATGGGAGTTCTCCAAATTAACTTCCATGTAGAGTGTTTATGAAAGGATAAATAATAAAAAATTGCCAGTTGAAGCATAAAGATCTTGACAGACTAATTCAACTATAATTCTACAATGTTTAGACCTTAGACTACCAAAATATTTTATCTGGGAGAAGTGTTTCTTCACTGACATTGTTTATGATTGACAAGGTATGGTGGTAATAAAAAGCATACTGATTTACTTGATTTTTGTATTTAAATCCTTTATAGACTCTACCCCTGGATCTGGCTGTAGCACTGATGGGCTGCCTTCTTGCTCTATTTCACCTCCTGGAAGTAATTGCACATGTATGAGATAACAATGTCCTTGGACTTGCCATATGAGGTTTTTTTACCTTGTTGTAGGGAGTTGAGTTGAGGGGATAGGATAGGTAGGGCAAGAAGTGGTAGTAGGCTGAGAAGGAGTTAGGGCTAGGCCAGGGCAGGGTTAACAGTTGTGGGGTGGAGGATGGAACAATAATGGAGTTTGGACAGGGTCATCTGATTTGGATTTAGAAGGGATCTTTTCTCCCTGCTCCTGGACCTTTTGCCCTATGTCTCCTTGGTGCCTTGGGCTCCTTCCCCCAAACTTCCTTGTTGTTCCTCTTCTCTTTCACCTTCCCCCTCCTCCATTCTTCCATCTCTCAAGACAAGAAATTCACAATATTGAGCTTTCATAGGTCAGCAAGGCCCAACTCCTCAGCTAGTGGAGGACTTGGAGATCCCGGAGGATATCTGCTATCTCCTAGGCCCCAATATATGGTGTTGGCAGGGAGTGGGTACTCAAGAAGTCTAGATGGTCAGGTTAGAAAACGAGTCTTACAGTAGCCTCTAAAATGCCTCCCCACAGTGGGGCATGAAGCCGAACCAGTAATCCAGCAGACTGTAATCTCTGCTCAGGGTTCCAAATGGGAAATACAGCCACAAGATATTTCAGGTGCTCCTCCAGAGAGTAAAATTAAAATTTCCAAAGAAGTAATTTCAACCATATTTCCCAGTTCTCACTGGTGAAAGGGGCAACTGGTTCTCACTAGTTGAGTGGACAGTTCAGGGAAAGCAAGATACACTGGGTCCTCTCGGTAGAAGCAAGGATAAAGGGTTCATTTTGGGAACTATGCAAATATGGTCTGATGAGTGGACTGAATAGATCATGGAGGGAATGCAACAAGAATGCAATTAGGTCTTCAGAATGCAATTAGTTCACAAATTCTTCTGTATTAGAAGCCTCATGCTGGAAGATGGAAGTAGAGGACTAGTTGGACCCATTTTTGGCCTAAATGTAAATCTTTCCAGATACAGAGTAAGAAAGATGAAAGAAAGAGGCAAGAAAAGAGGGAAAAGATAAAAGTAAGAGGGCAAGAATATATGATGAGGGTCAGAAAGTAAACAGGGTGGTTAGAAGTAAAACAGAAGAAATAACTGTAGGTAGAGAATACAACAGGAATGAGACAGAACAGAGATGAGAGAGAGAAAGGATAAACACAGAAAGTGGAGTACAATGAGAGGAAAGCAGTGGAGAATTCTATATTGAGTCCTAGCTGATCCAGGATGTGGCAGGAGAAAATGTAGCGTGTGTGGGTTTGAGGGGAGGGCTCTTCTTTACCCTTTAGCCCTCATCTCACAGGCTTCTTTTCCCCTAGTAAGTCTGGCTTAGGTGACCAGTGTTTTATCAGCAACCTCTACTTGCCCTTCTGGGTTCTTCACCTAATCTCTTTACTTGAAAGCACAGAGGAGCAACAGTGCAAAGTTCTGGTACAGGGGATGGAAATGAATAAGAGTAGAAATACTGAACTGGGGTAGGGGTAGAGGGACTGGAGAGGGGAAGAAACAGAGCACTTCCTCTATGTAAGGAACCCCATTTTTGAGCTCTTCTCACTCATCACTCCCACCCAATGCAGATCTCCACCCCACAAAACAGCATACAAGAAGCCAGGTCCTATTGAGAGGAACTCAGACTTTCCCTTTATTTCTGTCTTCAACAGGGAGTGAGGCAGCAGGAGTAGTAGAGGGTTCTCCTGCCTGCTTGGAACTTTTCCTGCACTGGTGACTTACCTGCCTATGGAATATTTCCTGATTTCTTAGGCATTTACTCTGGAAAAACTATCTGCAACATTCCCAAGGTCCAGGTGCAGGGATCTCTGCTACAGCCTTTCTGCAAGCATTCCACACCACATCAGGGAGGCCCTCCCCACAGGACCCATGCCTCCAGACTAAGTGCAGGATGAAGGAGGGCAACTCACTGTTACAGGAGGAAGTTAGTTGGGTTCTAACAGGATACCTGGAGGTTAGCAATGAGGAAATCATGGCCAGCTATTGGGGAGGTCAGAGCCCTGTCCTGGCCACACTCCACAAGAAGCCAGATCAAACTAGATAGGCACATGATGGTAGATGCCATGACAGGAACCTCCTGATCAAATTAAGAAGAAAAAGGAAACCCTGCTTCCTGCCCCAAGTAATAAATATTCCTCCCCCTAGTTAACAACTGTCAAAGATAGAAACCCACCCCCAGGGTGTGCAGCTCACACCAGCACCTTCCTGCCCTCCCTCTGGCTCTCATATCTCCAGAGTGTACTTTTTGCTTTAATAAACTTTTCTCACTTGTGTTACATATCAGCTGTCTATTGACTTCCCTCTCCTGACAAGACCAGAACCTTCCCTGACTCCTTCAGTTCTGGCTGGGTGGGAGCTGCAGTGCCTGGGACTCTCCAGTTCACCTGGCAACACTGCTAGCCACACACCTGGAACTGGAACACAAGGGCACTAAGCGTAGCTCAAGGACCCAGACCTGGAGTCAGTGCATTCCTGCCTGAGCAGGTTACTTCCCAGGGGAAATGGTAGCAGAGGTCCTCCAGTGCCACGTGTAGCAGAATGTGGCATCTTTGGATAAATGTTGCTTCAGCACCTGGAATACAATGTCGCTCCATGACAGGTGTCCTGAATCCTGCTGCATCCCGCCTCAATGCCAGCAAGCATCCCTGATGCTGTAACATTACAGCATCACTGTCAGGAGACAGTGAGTCTCCTGGCTGCCAGCTGCCTGCCTTCACTTTCATGTCCCTAGCCCTCCTGGATCTGGAGCCAAGGTCTCCACACCCAGCATGGGTGGCTTCACCAACCACAAAACTGCAGCCACGCACCTCCTGTATATCCTTGTGCCCTGCCCATTGACATCACAGAAGGCTAGGGCCACACTTGTGTATGATTGGCCACAGGGCACAGGCACAACCCACTGATTACCACAAGGAAAGGTGGAGACCAAGGGGAAGGACTTGTGCAAATATTGGCCCTGAGCAAGGCTAATGGTGCATGTGGGTCTTCTGAAATTTAGGGCATAAACTGCCTTCAGAGTGGTCCTTCTCCACTTCAGATCAATCTTCAGGATATCAGCAGTGGGTTCATCCAAGATGTAGCAATTTCGTTCTTCCCTTGTTGTAGAAAGGGAGTGGAAGTTGGTTTTTCTATTTGGACAGAAGATATTGAGAGCTCAGAAGGCACAGAAATATTAGATTTGGCTTTTCCCAAGGCAAGAGATAGGAAAGAGGTGAGGGTGCCAACTAGAGTCCAGGAAAAATAAAAGTCATGAGGATAAATACAGTCTCCTCCACCTGGATCCCTAAGCCTAGTTACATAAGTTCATCATGGACTTAGGAAGTTCACATGTGAAAAAGAATTGGCAGTTTCATCAGGCTGTAAACTCTGTAACTCAACAGAGATAAAGCTACAAAAATCTCAAATTTAATCTTATCTTTTGCTATGAATGATAAAATGGAACTCTTCAAGTCTCAGATTGGACTGAGGTAGCACTTAAGGCAGAGAACAAATACTGGGAATCCCTCCACCCCTCCACACCAAAGAAGTTACTGCTTCACTTCAGGACTTACAAAGAAGGGGCCTGGTGACTATTTTGAGAGACTTGGCTTATCCTTTACCTTTTGTTTTATAGGATATAGGAAAAGCAACGTTTTGATTTTTTAACATATCTTTTAATTTATTATTATTATTTAAGAAATATTTTTTGTATTATTGATTTAGTTTCTTTTAACAAGCAGACCAAAACACACCTAGGATATAACTTCCTTTTCATCTCTCTTTTTTTTTTTTTTTTTTTGGATTTAGCTTCTTTTAACAAACAGACAAAAACACACATAGGATCCCTTCCCTTTATTTTTATTTCTGTGTTTTGTTTGCTTGTTTTGGACCTCTTCTTAATATAGGAATTATTCTCAGAAGCAGGAATACAACAGCCTTTGATAACAACAACAAACCCCCTTATTTCACAAAATGACAAGATGGAAGAATTCACCACAACAGAAGGAATAAGAAGAAATGATGGACAAGGATTTAATTAATACAGATATGAGTAAGACGACCAAATTAGAATTTAAAACAACAATTATAAGGATACTAGCTGGGCTTGAAAAATTAGACAAGATACTATAGAATCCCTTACTGCAGAGATAAAAAACCTAAAAACTAGTTAGGTTGAAATTAAAAACACTATAACCAGATGCAAACCTGAATAGACAAAGACAAAGAGGATAGATGAATCAGGGGAATGAATCAGTGATATTAATATTATGGAAAATAATGAAGCTGAAAAGAAGAGGGAAAGAACAATGTTAGATCATAAATGTAGACTCAGGGGCTCAGCAACTCCTTAAAGCATAATAACATTTGTATCACAAGAGTCTCAAGGGGCACCTGGGTGGCTCAGTTGGTTGAGTGTCCAACTTCGGCTCAGGTCATGATTTCATGGTTCATGGGTTCGAGCCCCGCGTCAGGCTCTCTGCTGACCACTCAGAGCCTGGAGCCTGATTTGTGGATTCTGTCTCCCTCTCTGTCTGCACCTCTCCCACTCATACTCTGTCTCTGTCTCTGTCTCTGTCTCTCTCTCTTAAAAGTAACAAAAACATTAAAAAATAATAAGAGTCTCAAAGATGAAGAGAGATAAAAAGGGTTGGGAGGTTTATTTGAGCAAATTTGGGCTGAAAACTTCCCTAATCTGGATAAGGACACAGACAAAAAAATCTAAGAAGCACAGAGAAATCCCATTAAATCAACAAAAGCTGGCCATCATCTAAACATATCATAGTCAAATTCACAAAACACACAGACAAGGAAAGAATCCAAAAGCAGCAAGGGAAAAATGTCCTTAGCCTAAGGGAAAATATATCAGGTTCACAGATGATCTGTGCACAGAAATGTGGCAGTCCAGAAGGGAGTGGCATGATATATTCTTCGTGCTGAGTGGGAAAAATAGGAAGCCAAGAATATTTTATCCAGCAAGGCTGTCATTCATAACAGAAGGAGAGAAAAAGAGTTTACCACATAAAAAAAAAACTAAAGGAGTTCATGATCACTAAACCAGTCCTGCAAAAAGTATTAAAGGGCACTATTTGAGTGGGAAAAACAGACCAAAACTAAGAAAGACCAGAAAGGAACAGAGAAAACCTAAAAAAAAAAAAAAAAAAAAAAAAATCAATAACTTTACCCATAGTCCAGTGGCACTATTTTCATATCCATCAATAATCAGTCTGAATGTAAATGGAATAAATGCTCCAGTTAAGACATAAGTTATCAGAAAGAATAATAATAGTTAAAAAAAGACCCATCTGTATGCTGCCTTCAAGAGACTCATTTTAGACTTAAAGACAAATGCAGATTGAACATGAAGGGATAGAGAACCATCTATCATGTTAATGGACATTAAAGAAAAGTCAGAGTAGCCATACTTATATCAGCTAAACTAGATTTTATTTTATCTTACTTAAAAAAAATAAATGTTTATTTATTTTGAGAGAGAGAGAGAGAGGAGAGGAGACAGAGAGAGAGGGAGAGAGAGAATCCCAAGCAGTTTCCTTGCTATCAGCATGAAGCTCAGTGTGGGGCTCGATCTCACAGACTGCAAGATCATGACCTGAGCCGAAATCAAGAGTCGGGTGCTTAAAAACTGAGCCACTCAGCTGAACCAAATAAATTCGATTTTATTTTATCTTTTTTTTAACTTTAAGTTTATTTATTTATTTTGAGGGGGAGAAAGCAGGGAGGGGCAGAGGAAGAGGAGAGAGAGAGAATCCCAAGCAGGCTCCACACTGTCAGTGCAAAGTCTGATGCCGGCTCGAACTCACAGACCATGAGACCATGACCTGAGTTGAAATCAAGAGTTGCCCACTTAACTGACTGAACCACCCAGGACCCCCAAAGTAGATTTTAGAGCAAAGACTAACAAGAGATGAAGAAGGGCATTGTATCATAATTATGGTGTCTGTCCATCAAGAAGATCTAACAATTGTAAATTTTTATGCCCACAACTTAGAGCACCCAAATATACAAATCAATTAATAACAAACAAAAACTCATTAATAATAATACCATAATAGTAGGGACTTTAACACCTGACTTACAGCAATGGACACATCATCCAAGCAGAAAATCCACAAGGAGACAATGACACATTGGACGAGATGGACTTAACAGATATATTCAGAACATTTCATCCTAAAGCAGCAGAATACACATTCTTTTTCAGTGCACATGGCATATTGTCTAGAATACATCACATACTGGGGCACAAGTCAACCCTCAATATTCAAAATGATTGAGATATACCATGCATATTTTCAGCACACAATGCTATGAAACGTGAAGTCAACCACACACACACACACACACACACACACACAAACATTTTTTTGGAAATCTCTCGAGTACATGGATGTTAAAGAACATCCTACTAAAGAATGAATGGATTAACCAGGAAGTTAAAGAGGAAATTAAAAAAGTACATGAAAGCCAATAAAAAAGAAACACAGCAGTCCAAAGCCTTTGGGATGCAGCAATGGCTGTCCTAACAGGGAAGTGTATTGCAATACAGGCTTACCTCACGAAGCAAGAAAAATCTCAAATACACAGCCTAACATTACACCTAAAACAACTAGAAAAGGAACAGCAAATAAAGCCTACAGCAAGCAGAAGAAGGGAAATAATAAAGATTAGAGCAGAAATAAACTATAGAGAAACAACAACAATAACAACAACAACAACAACAACAACAAAAGAAAAGGAAGAAGAAGAACAGATCAGTGAAACTAAGGGCTGGTTCTTTGAGAGAATAAATAAAATTGATAAACCCCTAGTCAGATTTATAAGAAAGAAAAGAGAAAGGACCCAAATAAATAAAATCACAAATGAAAGGGGAGAGGTCACAACAAACACCACAGAAATACAAACAATTATAAGAGAATACTATGAAAAATTATATGCCAACAAAACTGGGAAATCTGGAAGAAATGAACAAATTCCTAGAAACATACAAACTACCAAAACTTAAACAGGAAGAAGTAGAATATTTGAACAGACCCATAACCAGTAAATAAAATTGCATCAGTAGTCAAAAATCCTCTGACAATCAAAAGTCCAGGGCCAGATTACTTCCCAGGGAAATTCAATCCAACATTTAAAAAGGAGTTAATATCTATTTTCAAACTGTTCCAAAAAACAAGAATGGTAGGAAATCTTCCAAACTCATTCCACGGGGCCAGCATTATTTTGATTCCAAAACCAGACAAAGATCAAACTAAAATAGAGAATTACAGGCCAATATCCCTTATGAGCAAGGATGCAAAAACTTTCAGCATGATACTAGCTAATTGAATTCAACAGTACATTAAAAGAATCATTCATGATCAAGTAGGATTTATTCCTGGGCTGCAAGGCTGGTTCAATATCCACAAATCAATAAACCTGATATACCACATTAATAAAAGAAAGGATAAGAACTATATGATACTCTCAATAGGTACAGAAAACACATCTGACAAAATACAGCATCTATTCTTGATAAAAACTCTCAATAAAGTAGGGATAGAAGGAACATACCTCAACATCATAAAAGCTGTATATGAAGGCCCCACAGCTAATATCATCTTTATTGGGGAAAGACTGGGAGACTTTCCTTTACAGTCAGAAACAAGACAAGCATGTCCACTTTCACCATTACTATTTCACTTAGTAGTGGAAGTCTTGGTCTCAGAGATTGGACAACAAAAAGAAATAAAAGGCATCCAAATCATCAAGAAAGAAGCCAAGCATTCACTATTTGCAGATGACATGATACTTTATATAGAAAACCCAAAGGATTCCACAAAAAAAATTACTAGATCTTCTACATGAATTCAGCAAAGTTTAGGATATAAAATCACCATACAGAAATCTGTTGCATTTTTATACACCAATAATGAAGCAGCATCAAAAGAAACAAAAGAATCCACCCCATTTACAATTGCACCAAAAACAAAAGATACCTAGGAATATACCTGAGCAAAGAGGTAAAAGACCTGTACTCTGAAAACTATAGAATCTTATAACAGTAATTAAAGAGGACACTAAGAAACAGAAAAACATTCCATGCTCATGGATAGGAGGAACAAATATTTTTAAAATGTCTATACTACCCAAAGCAATCTACATATGTAGTGCAATCCCTATCAAAATACTACCAGCATTTGTCACAGAACTAGAGCAAACAATCCTAAAATTTGCATGAACCATAAAAGACCCAACCAGCCAAAGCAATCCTGGAAAAGCAAAGGCAAAGCTGGAGGTATCATGATTCCTGACTTCAGGCTATATTACAAAGCTCTGGTCATCAAAATAGTATAGTATTGTTACAAGACCAGACACACAGATCAGTGGAACAAAATAGAAAGCCTAGAAATGGATACATAACTATATGGTCAACTAATCTTCAACAAAGCAGGAAAGAATATCCAATGGAAAAAGATAGTCTCTTCAGCAATTTGTATTGGGAAAACTGGACAGCAAAATGCAGAAGAATGAAAATAGACTTTTTTACACCATACAAAAAAATGGATGAAAGACCTAAATATGAGACAGGAAACCATCAAAATCCTAGAGAAGAACAAAGGCAGCAATCTCTTTGACCTTGACTGGTACAATTTCCTACTAGACACATCTCCAGAGGCAGGGAAACAAAAGCAAAAATGAACTATTGGAACTTCATCAGATAAAAAGCTTTGTTTGGGGTGCCTGGGTGTCTCAGTCGGGTAAGCATCCAACTCCTGGTTTTGGCTCAGGTCATGCCTATGGTTTGTGAGTTTGAGCCAATGTTGGGCTCCATGCTGATGGTGTGGAGCTTGCCTCGGATACTCACTCTCTCTCTCTCTCTCTCTCCCCACCCCTCTGCCCCTCCCCCACTTGTGCCCTCTCTCAAAAATAAATAGATCATAGATAGATAGATAGATAGATAGATAGATAGATAGATAGGATAGATAGAGTTTTGTACAACAATGGAAACAATCACCAAAACTGAAAGGCATCCTATGGAATGGGGCAAGACATTTGCAAATGACATACGGATAAAGGGTTAGTATCCAGAATCTACAAAGAACTTGTCAAACTCAACACCCAAAAAACAAATAACCTTGTTAAAAAATGTGCAGAAGACATCAATAGAAAATTTTCCAAAGAAGATATCCAGATAGCTAATAGACACATGAAAAGATGCTCAACATCAGTCATTATCAAGGAAATAAAAATCAAAACTACAATGAGATACCACCACACAATCACCAGAATGGCTAAAATTATCAACACAAGAAACAACAGATGTTGGTGGGGATGTGGAGAAAGAAAAACCTTCTTGCACTTTTGGTGGGAATGCAAACTGCTGCAGCCACTCTAGAAAGCAGTATGGAGATTCCTCAAAAAGTTAAAAATAGAACTACCTGATGATCCAGCAATTGCACTACTAGGCATTTATCTAAAGAGTACAAAAATACAGATTCAAAGGAGGTACATGCACCCTGATGTTTATAACAGGATTATCAACAGTAGCCAAATTATGAAAAGAGCCCAAATGTCCATCGACTGATGAATGGATAAAGAAGAAGTGGTATATATATATATATATATATATATATATATATATACACACACACACACACACACACACACACACACACAATGAAATATTACTCTGTCATAAAAAAGAATGAATTGTTACCATTTGTAAGGATGTGGATGGAGCTAGAGTATATTATGCTAAGCAAAATAAGCTAGTCATGGAAAGATCAATACCATATGATTTCACTCATATATGAAATTTAAGAAATGTATCAGATGAAAATTGGGGAAATAAAAGAGTGAGGCAAACCATAAAACAGACCCTGAACTATAGGGAACAAACTGAGGGTTGCTGGACAGGAGGCGGGCAGGGCTATTGGTTAAATAAGTGATGGGTATGAAGCAGGGTACATATTGTGAGGAGCTTGAGTGTTGTATGTACATGAATCACTAAATCTGAAATTAATATATTACGCTGTATGTTAACTAACTGGAATTTAAAGAAATAATTGGAAGAAACAAAACAAAGCCATTGGGCACCTAGATCACTCCAGAAGAGGTAAGCAACAACACTTGTTTTAGAGCCTGATCCAGGAGGACACTACGTTTTGTTGGGTCAGAGCGGGGAGATTCAGGAAGGAAAGGAAGAGCCAATGAAGAAGGAAGAAAATCAGGAGAGTGTGAAGTCACAGAAGCCAGTGGGATTTGGGGTAGGGGTGGGGTATGGAGGGAAAGATCTACACTGTCAGATGTTGCTCTGATGGAGGAGAGACCACAGCCAAGTGACCATTCCATTCCAGCTGTTCCTTGAAAGGGAAAACGCCACTGGAGTCATTAGAAAAGAGAATGGGAAGTCAACAAGAGTCCACAGCGAATCTAGGCAACTTTTCAGAGGACTTTTGATGCAGACAGAGGGAATGGGCCCTGGGGTTCTAGAGAGGAGTCTAGTTGGTTTTTTAAGGTGGCTGATTCTGCACTGCATGAGTGCCCGTTGATGGCAACTGAGAGAGAGAAATTGAAGGTGAAGTACAAAATAGTAATTGTGGAGGCAACATCCATGAGCAGGCTGGAGAGGCTGGGGTCGACACACAGGGGGAGGGCTCGGTTCCATTCATTTCCCTATCATGCGCGGGCGCTTGCCACAAAAGCCACCCCTCCGCAATTCCCCTGGCGCTAAGCGAAGTGCTTGAGCAATTCCTGCGGGAACTACACCTCCCGGCAGGCGCTACGCTAGGTGGCCAATGCGCAGGCGCGCGCTGCGGGCCTCTGTCTCTGCCCTCCCAGTAGCCTCGGCCCCTGTTCCCGGCTGCAGGCTCCGACGCGGAGGGGGACGGGTTCCTCTTAAAAGAGAAACGGCGGCTGTGCGCGCGAGGTGGGCCCTTGTCCATCTCTGCTCTCCGGGCCTGCGCGCAAGGCGGGGGAGGCGCAGGCGCATTCCGGGCGAGGGCGGGTGGGGGCGCGCAGGTAAGGCCGAGTCGGGGTGGGCCGCGGCGGGCGCTCTGGGTGGCCTGGTAGCTGCCTGTGGAATTGGCCAGCCCTACACACAGTGAGCGTTAAGTGGGACGGCCGGAGACCGGGTGGGAGCGCCCTCCAGACCCCGCCCCCACCCACATTCACCCCGCTATGAAGAGCGCCCACAAAACACACGACCTCCCCTTCCCCCACCAACCAGTAAAGGCCCATGTTCTCTTCAAGGTGAAACTGTTTACCAACCCCTCATCCAGCCCCAGCTGAAATTTCTCCATGAAAGTCTCACGCCCCTTCCCCATAGCTTCCGTTTCTACACTTCAGTATGCCCGGGGTCAGGCCATTGTTCCGACATTGACTTTGTCTCCCTGCCTCCCACTCCACAGCGCTAGTTTACATGTCCTGTAAGCTGGAGTGGTTGGGCCCAATGGCAGGGGATGCTATTGAAATGACTTAGTCTTGCTCCAATTCATTGATGAGGTGAGGCCCCAATGGCGGGTGGAGCCAGAGGCCCGGGATCAGGTACGCCCATATGCGTGTCTCCTCCACCTTGTAGGTCCTGGTGCCTATGGCTTCCTCCCCGGTGGACGCATCCCGCAGGCGGCAGGAGAAGCGACGGCAGCTGGACGCGCGCCGCAGCAAGTGCCGCATCCGCCTAGGTGGCCACATGGAGCAGTGGTGCCTCCTCAAGGAGCGGCTGGGTTTCTCCCTGCACTCGCAACTCGCTAAGTTCCTGTTGGACCGGTTAGGGGCCTGGGCGGGACTCTGGGGGAGGGCACCCAGGCTGCAACACCCAGTCCCCTCCCAGGGTCAGGTGGTGGCCCATTGCTCCTTACCACCCGTCGATTTCTCATTTCAGCAGAACCGCCTCTGTGATTTGTGGCCTTTGTGCCCTCCTGTTGGTCCCCAGTGAATAGAGGGGCCCTTAGGACTGGTCCCTTAAAAGTGTGGGAGTGCTGAGAGCAGTTGGCCTGGACCCCTACCTAAACTGCCTCTCTTCCCCACCCTGGCAGGTACACTTCTTCAGGCTGTGTGCTCTGTGCAGGTAGGTAGGGAATAGCTAGAGTTAGGGGGTCAGGAGCCAGGGAGGGAAGAGGGGCAACAGGGAGCGAGTGATGTGACCCAGCAGCATTCTCCATAAGGAGATTGGATCTGAGTGAGTTTGGGAAAAGGTGGAGAATTGGGGAGCCCAGGGTAGTTTGATGGGAACGTCCTGTATAAAAGAGAGCAGTGTCTCAGGACCTTGGGGAGGTTCTGGGCTCTGAAGAATGGTAAAATGGACTAGACTGGGGTTGCCCAGGGGGCTGGGGGACAGGGCTGAATGTGGCCCCAGAGTGAGAGTAGGAGGCCTCCCCACTTGCCCTGACTGTTGCCTTCACCATTCCAGGTCCTGAGCCTTTGCCCCCCAAGGGTCTGCAGTATCTGGTGCTCCTGTCTCATGCCCACAGCCGAGAATGCAGCCTGGTGCCTGGGCTTCGGGGGCCCGGGGGCCAAGATGGGGGACTTGTGTGGGAGTGCTCTGCGGGCCACACCTTCTCCTGGGGCCCCTCTTCAGGACCCATATCTCCAGAGGAGCCCAAGCCAGTTTTCCGGCCAAGTACTGCCCCAAGAAGCTGGTGCCCAGAGGCTAGGAGTGGGCAAGCACCTGCAGGTAGGCTGGGGGAAAGAAGAGTTGTGGAGAAAAGGAAGGGAAGAGGTTCCCATCTCTTTTGCTTAGAGCTTCATTGTCTAAAAATTATCCTTTCTCAATGGAAAAACTATGCTTACAAGGAAATATATCCTTAAATATATTTTCAGGTATAAAAAGCAAAAAACAGCATAGGGCGTATGTTGTGTTACCCTTGGTGGAAAACTAAGAGGAGAAAGAATGTATGTATGCACTTAACGGATGTATAAAATATCTCTGGAAGGGCATGTAGGAAACCAGGCTGTCTGTGGGAAGAATAGGTGATTGGGAACAGTATTGGAAAAGAGGCTTTTCATAGTGTACTTTTTTATACTTTTATTTTCTGAACCCATGTGAATGTATCATTTCTAAAATAAAATATCCCTTCCCACTCCAGTAGCCTCTGCACCCTCCTCCTTCCCAAGTGTCCTCCCACCACTTCAGACCTTAGAAGTACATCTGTCCTCATCCCTCCAGCCCAGAGTTCCTTCCCCTTTGACCCTACAGGTTTGGAATCTGAGCATGATGAGAGGACTCAGGAGGCCAGGTCACCCAGGTGAGGTTGGGGGTGGG
The DNA here is from genome assembly GCF_018350195.1 of Panthera tigris. Taxonomy (NCBI): domain Eukaryota; kingdom Metazoa; phylum Chordata; class Mammalia; order Carnivora; family Felidae; genus Panthera; species Panthera tigris. The sequence goes on along the minus strand of NC_056660.1, from coordinate 83,941,611 downwards.
AGGGACAGGATAGACTTGGGTGGACAGTGCAGGTGAAGGAGCAGAGCCTGAGGCTTGCCTTCCTTGGTCCAGCAGGGAAGTAGGACCCCTCCTGGAGACCTTCCCGCCCCCAGGAGAAGAGGGGGAGGAGGAAGACGAGGACGAAGAGGAGATGCTCAGTGAGGCCAGCCCATGGACCTACAGCTCCTCCCCAGATGGGCAAGTTGGGGCTGAAGGAGGATGCTGAACAGAGCAGGAGGAGGGAGGGAGCAGCTGGCCAGGGCTTCCAAAGCTTTGCAGACTTGGTGGGGAAGGCAGGATGGGCATTGGGGAAGGGAGAAAGAATTGGAGGCTTTGAATTAGGTGGAAGGTGGTAAAGTTAGGCTGTAGGGCAGAATGAAAGCTGAAAGCAGGTGTGAACAGAGATCCTGGGTAGGAGTAGGGCTGTTCTGAGTTTGGGATCTTAGCATTTCGGGGGCTCAGGGCTAGCTGAAAGCCCAGGGAAATAATGCCCTCCTCTTCCTTCTCTTTTCAGCAGTGATCCAGATGCCCCCAGACTCCTTCCTTCCCCTGTCACCCATACACTTAAGGAGGGGGAGACACCCCCAGCCCCAGCAGCTCTCCTCAATCCTCTTGCTGTACCATCCTCATCAACATCATCATTGAGTTCTGGAGCTCTTCCTACCGAAGTTGGGGTACAGCCGGAACTCAGAGGGACCCCTCAAGCAGCCCAGCAGACTGAGCCTCTGGCCAGGTAACCTGATGGCTGAGACAGAGGGCAGGGGCATCCCGGAACATGGCCCTCCCTCGAGGCCCTCTGCTCCCTCTTTGCTGCCCGTAGCCCTGGGATTCAGGCCCAGTCTGCTCTGACCTTGGCCTGGGAGGAGGACACGGCACAGATTGGCCCCAAGAGAATTAGGTAGGACTTGCAGAGCGGGGCTGGAGGGGGGAGAGTGAGAAGAGGGAGTTGAGGAGAGCCCGTGGGAGTCCTTATGCTCCTCCCTATCCTCCTCCTCCCAGGAAAGCTGCCAAAAGAGAGCTGCTGCCTTGTGACTTCCCTGGCTGCGGACGGATCTTCTCCAACCGACAGTATTTGAATGTGAGGAATGTGAGGGGCACAGATTGGGTTTTATGTGGCTTCAGAGGTGAGAAGGGCTGAAGGGGATGCTGAGGTGAAGGAGAAGCTGAAGCAAAGAAGCCTGGAATGTGGGTGGATTCAGAGATGGGAAGAGAAAGATGGGGGTGGACCTGCAGAGCTTACCTACAGTTAATAATCACTAAAGCAGACAGCTGGTAGATAAGGCAGAAAACCAAGCCACCAGTACACAGCTGCTGCCCACTACTGCTGGTTTCTTGGGCCCTCCAAGGGTCACATGGAGATGATGATGGCATTCCTCAGGCTCTTGGAGTGCTAGTGACTGTTCTAAGCACTTGACATGGGTCAAGTCTTTTGATCTTCAAAAGATCCCTATGGAGTAGGTGCTGATACAGTTCCTGCTTTGCAAATGAGGAAACTGAAGCACACAAAATGGTTAAGCAGTTCCCAAGACTCCTTAGCTAGTGTGTGACGGTGCTGGGGTTGCTGAGTCCACACTCAGCCACCTGGCCCTGTTCGCTTGAGCGGGCAGCTCTAGTGCTAGAGGACTGGAAGATGGTCCTGTCCCCAGCCTAACTGCAGGAGAGGTTTGGGGCACAAAGAGGGAAGGGCCACAGCCCCCACACTCATCCAGAGCCCTCCCAGACCCAAGTCCTGAGGCAGAGACCCCAGACCAGAGGAATGGTGAGGCAAGGGTGGAAGGCATTTGTGCAGGAAATCCCTGGGCTGAGAAGAACTTTACCAGGGCTAGTCAAACGCACTTGAGCTTGTTAATGGAGGACACTGAAGCAGCCACCAGCAGCAGTTTAACTATGGGAAAGCGGAATTATAGATAAGGGGAAAGCCCATGGAATTTAGTGAGCCAGAATGTGACATTAGGTCAGACAGGAGAAATATTTCCAACAAATAATCAGGGAGTTAAAGAAGAACACACAACCCCTAAAAGTGTTCCAGGTTGAAAGCATACACGTGTGTGTGTGTGTGTGTGTGTGTGTGTGTGTGTGTGTGTGTGTTTCTAAAGAAGATTTAGGAAAACACCATATAATATATACCCATGGTTAGCAATAAAGTAGGCAATCTGGGTGATATTATTGTACATTAATATTGATATTGAAGAGGATAATCATACCTACCCAAATTGTGTTCTTATTCCCAGCAGACAGCAAATCCATGGTTAGGGAACCAGGAGTGTCACCAGAATGGCACTTTGTTCAGGGAACTGGTCATTGTAAGGAAGGTTGTGGCAAAAAGGTGAGGTAATGGAAGTCAAGGACAGAATAGGGTGAGGGCAGAGTTTGGTGTCAGGACGGGATGGTGGACTTATATACAGGTGAGGACTGGCCAGGATGATGTGAGCTGGTGGTGACAGAACTTTTGGGGGATGGGGAGGGGGCAGAGGAGCCTGCCTGCTGGGTCAGCTCTGGTGGTCTCCCTGAGACCACCTGTTTCCTTCCCTAGCACCACAAGAAGTACCAGCACATCCACCAAAAGTCCTTTTCCTGCCCAGAACCAGCCTGTGGGAAGTCCTTCAACTTTAAGAAACACCTGAAGGAGCATGTGAAATTGCACAGTGGTGAGTGGTAGAAATGCCTCCTCACTTCCCTCTCCTGTGGGTCCCTTCACCTCTCTCTCTGGGTGTTTTCATTTCTCTGTGAGTCCCTTCACTTCTCCGTGCGGGTTCTGTCCCCTCCCCCTGGTGGTCCCTTCACTTGCCCTGTGAGGCCTCCTATCTGCAGGTGCCATCACACCCCTCTGTGGGATGACTCTCACTCACACTCAACTCTCTGTGTGTTGAGCACCTGCCTGCTTGAGACTGTTCTAGGTGTAGGATACAAAAGCGAACAGAGGCATCCACTCTAGTGATAACAGGGATACAAAGAGATGTGAAAGCAGGGAAGGGATGGAGAGCATGAGAGAGGAGTTTCTTTTGTAGAAAGGGAAGCTCCTTTGAGCAAAGACCTATGTGAAGGGAGGAATAGAGGCTTGTCCATGTCTATGGGCAGGCCTGGGGAGGCCCTGAACTGGCATCTGCATGGAATGTACCAGGAACAGAGAGGGGGCCAGGAAGTTAGAAAGGAAGGAAGAGAGGTCAGATAGGTAGCAGGGACCTCTAACACTACCATCAAAGATGGTTTGGCTTCTGGCTAAATTAGATGGGCACCATCCAAGGGTGTTGTGTAGCAGAAGGACACAACTGACTTTAAAAGGAGCACAACTGACTTTAAAACTGACTTTGTGACTGCCATGTGGAGAAATGGGGCTGTAGGAATGTGCAGTGTACAGTGATGGCAGCTTTAACACGCTGGTACAGTTGAGTTGATAAGAAGTGGCTGGAGGCTGATGTGAGCATGAAAGTGGAGCTAGAAGGGCTGCTGTGAGAAGGACAGATTGGCCACAGGTGGATGGGCAGGAGGGCATCAAGCTGACTTGAAGGATTCCAGCTTGAGCAACTGGAAAGAGGTGATGTGATTTCCTGAAAATGAGGGAGGCTTTAGGAAAGGGACAGTTTATTTGGGACATGATAATTTAGGCATCCCAGAAGATATGAATCTGGAGTCTGGAGATGGTGGGGGGAGGGGGAAAAAGTGTTAATCACAAGCACATGGGTGCTTCACAAGCACATTTGTTGCTGAAGGTGGAGTATACCTCCATGGAGTGAACGTAGGTACAGAAGAGTAATGAATGGGACATGTGGAAAGGGCAGCTACCAAGTGACCAGTGAGGCAAGTGAAGAGAGCAGTACTTGAGGAACCAAGTGGAGAGATTGCTCCAGGGAGGAGGGACAGAGGGTGGGTTGTGCCAGTGCTATAAGACGGAATAAGATGAGGATGAGGACTTTGACTAGATAACAAGGTGGCATGTGACAAGGGAGAGGACAGCCAGAATCGAATAAGTTCAAGGCAGAGAGGAGCTAAAGAAGTGGAGATAGAGAATATGGACTACTCTTTGGAGTTTTGCTGTGAAGACAAGTAGAGAAATGGGGTCTTAGCTGGAGAGCTGTGAGCTTGGGGGCGCAGAGGGGAAAGGGATCCCACTGAGAGTAAAGGTTACTGATGCCTAGGTGGGGTGGGCAGCCTGCAGTCAGGGAGAAAAGGTGTGTTTCTGCACAATTGGAAGGTGGCTACAGTAGAGCAAGTATTCACATAAATGGTCACAAACAAGTTTGGTGATAGATTAGGTAAGGAAGAAGATGTGGGTATTCTCTCCTGGCTTTTCTCTTCTTGGTGACTTTGAAAAATAAGATCACTGCTGAATGAGGCTGGCAGAGAGAGGAGGTAGTATGGAATAATTGTCTACTGGACTCCTGTGAGTGAGAGAGTGAAATACAGAGGCATATGGTGGACTCTTTAGACTTGTGGTTGTAGATGAAAAGTAGAGGCTGGTGGGTGGGTGGGGGGCATGGATTGTGGATTCTGTTTCTACTTCCCTTAGCACACCTGTGCAGGAGTGGGCCAAATGTTGTGTTTACCCTAAGTTGGATTTTAGCCAAACAGGTCCAGCTGAGGAAGAGAGGGGCCAGTGAATGCGTAATATGAGTGAAGGAAGGCTACAAAGATGCCTTGGAACGGGAGTGTGGAGGGGGACAGTGGAAAGTCAGCGGGCTGCTGGACTGGCAGCGTGGAATCACAGGCTTATTGCATGAGGACAAAGTAGTAGAAGGCCCTTGCTGGAACTGGCATGCTTGCAATTGCAGTTTCTGAAAAGGGTGGGAGACCAGGGACAGGGAGACCAGGAAACAGAAATATGGAGTGCTGGCTGAGGAGAGGGACTGGAGCCAGAGATTTGTGCAGTGTGGTAGAGTGATGGGGAAGAAGGCTGTAAGCATACATGTGCCGTCTGACAGGTGGGGGTGAGACAGATGTCTAAAGGATGCCATAAGAAGTGACGATACCTCCAGTATGCCCTGCCCTGAGGCTTGGAGGTACAGGAGAAAAAGCACAGTGGGCCTGTGAGAGCAGCTGGAGAAGGGCAAAGGGCAGGTGCTGTTAGTGCTGGCAGGTTCAGGGAAAAAGGAACAGGTTGGCTGTTGACAGCCACAGGGCACTTTTGGGGGCTGAGAGGAATGGGATAAGCAGGCTGAATGGGGACAGTACTCCTGTGAAGGTTGGCAGGTGGGTTGGGCTGAGGAGGGGCCACAGCCTGGGGATGAATGCTAGGGTGTCACCTGTGCACCTGCAGACACCCGGGACTACATCTGTGAGTTCTGTGCCCGGTCTTTCCGCACCAGCAGCAACCTCGTCATCCACCGGCGCATCCACACTGGAGAGAAGCCCCTGCAGTGAGTGTGGGGGAGGTAGTATGGGTGGGAAGGTAGGGCTGTGGGTTGGAGCAGGGGAACTGCCATGGGGAAGTCAAGATGGGCTGAAGCACTGTCCTTCCCTCCGCTGTCCCTGGCTCAGGTGTGAGATCTGTGGGTTCACCTGCCGCCAGAAGGCCTCCCTGAACTGGCACCGGCGCAAGCATGCAGAGACAGCTGCTACTCTGCGCTTCCCCTGTGAGTTTTGTGGCAAGCGTTTTGAGAAGCCAGACAGCGTTGCAGCTCACTGCAGCAAAAGCCATCCAGCCCTGCTCCCAGCTCCACAGGAGTCACCCGGCCCTTTGGAAGCCTGCCCCAATATCTCTGCCTCTGTGACCCTGAGGTCTGATGATGAGTCCAGGCCCTCTCTGGTTCCTGAAGCTCTGACCACACTCCATCAACAGTGAGCATTCCTGGGCTCTGAGAATCCAGACCCCAGGGACTGAAGGGGAGCAAGGAAGAGAAGGGCCAGATGCCTAGTCCCCAGAAACTAGGGTGACAGGGAGTATAGGGTGGGGGGCAAAAAAAAAACCAAGACAGGCTACTTTAGCCTTCCTAAACAACAGAATAAACTCAGTATTTTACAGTTGTGTGTGGGCAGAGTGAATGTTTTGGCACCTGAAGAATGGGAATCCTTATTCCTCTGGAAGCAGGCTCTGCTAAAATGTGCCTGAGTGCACCGTAGGTGCAGGCCCTGTTTCTCTCTCTGTAGGCCCCTACCTCAAGGACCTAGCTTTCTTTCCCAGTTTGGTTTGACACTTTGCAGTCCTTTTCAGTTGAGTGTCATACCTATTCTTGTGCTCAAGCAGGGCAGGCTGTGACAGTATGCAGAGCACTGGGTCATTCCAGAGGGATAGCTGGAGCAGGAATGGAGGTATGTGAGCCTGAGCCACATTTGTACTCTTCACTGAGAACCAAGTGTATAGGCCTTAAGAGTCTTGCCTTCCAGTGCAAAATCAAGGGGGCTCTACATGCAAGATCACTTGGGAGGGGACAAGATATCTTGGAACTTCAAAAGAGCATGGCCCTTGGATCACTCCTGGAGTCTGCAAAGACAGCAGCCTCAAGCTTTGAGAAAAGAGGCTCTTGGTATCCGGAACCCAAACAAACAACTCTTTATTTCAACAGCCATAAGCAAAAAAAATCACTGGACAACTCCAGATTTTCTACCCTGCACTACTGCCTCTGTGGAGCTGTTTCCCCATGGCTCCAAGATTGATTTGGATATAACATTCTGATGTTTCATTTGGCAGTATCCTGCTTTATCCATGTGGTCTAAGTCTAGGTCCCAAAGCTAATGTGGCCCACCTAGCTAGAGAACAGTGTCCTGAGAGGGACCTTGATCTGGACACCATCAGGTCTGGCCCATGGGACAGGTGGATGCTTTGCTGAGGGCTCCTGCCCACCCTTACTGGAGTGGGCCTTCTCTGCTGGGCAGCAGGCTGATTGCTTATGGCAGGATGCCTTTCACAGAAATGAGAAATCTCATCATCTCTGCCTAAAAATTTCCCATCTCTCAGAGCCCAGGGAGAAAGCAGCAGAGAAGCTGTCAAGTGGAACCAAGAGGCAAGAAGACCGCAAGGCAGGTGGGTTGTCCCTGTGGCCACCCTGTGATCATTACCTGAAGAGGCAGGACAACAAAAGTATCCAGGAAGGAGAGCTAGAGGAGACTCAGGCTGGAAAAAGGGGACGGGACAAGAGAAGACAATACAGGTGGGAAACCAGGAAGAAAACATTTGAGGGCACAGTAGCAGCAATGGGAACACACCAATACCTGGGCTTTCTTCCATGTCTAGGTTTTCCCAGTTCCCTGCACCTATACCCCAGAGGTAGCAGGAAGGATGGACAGGAAGAGCTGACAAGGGAAATGGATGTAGGGGCGTGACAGGGGGTGACAAACAGCCATGCTGTTTTTATACAGACTCCCATTTGCAGAGCTGCCCCACCATCCCTGTGGCAGTATATTGGTACTTGCTGAGCCCATTCCAGAGAAGCTTCTCAGCAAGTTTCCCTCAGCTGGGACACAAAAAGTCCGGCTTCTCCTGTTCTGCCTGCCCTGCAAAGATGAGGGCAGCTCCTGCCGTTGCTTGGGTGGCAGCGGTGGCGGCACGCGCTCGTGTGTGGGCCCGCTGGTGCTGTGAGAGCGAGCGACTGTGGCTGAAACACTTGCCGCACTCAGCACATTCTGCTGGCCGCTCGCCCAGGTGTGTCTTGCGGTGCAGTGCCAGTTTGGACCCCACGCTGAAGGCCTTGCCGCACTCAGGGCATTTGTGGGGCTTGTGACCAGCATGGTTGCGCCGGTGCACGTTGAGGTTAGATACGCACGTGAAGCATTTGCCACACAACTCACAATGGTAGGGTTTCTCGCCTGTGTGTGTGCGCCGGTGCTTGGTGAGGTCAGAACGGTCGCTGAAGCGGCGGCCGCACTCGGCACATGAGAAGGGCCTCTCGCCTGTGTGTATGCGCTGGTGCACCACTAGGTCAGAGCGCTGCCCAAAGCCCTTTCCACATGTAGTGCATGCGTGGGGCCGATCTCCCTGGTGGCTGCGCCTGTGGCGCAAAAGGGTGGAACTCTCGCTGAACCGGCGCCCACAGTCCCCGCACATGTAGGGCTTCTCACCTGTGTGTGTGCGCTGATGGCGCACGAGCGTGGCACTCTCCAAGAAGCCCTTTCCACACTCGGGGCACTTGAAGGGCTTCTCACCTGAGTGAATCTGCAGGTGTCGTGTTAGTGTTGAGCTCTTACCAAAGTTCTTCCCACACACACTGCACTGGTGTGCACCCGGAGCATGAGGCTGCGAAGGTGTGGAGTCTCCAGGGCTCCGGGCCACGTGGACGCGCGCGTGGCTCCGCAGCCCTGCGTAGCTGCGGAACGCCCGTGGGCATTGTGTGCAGCGGTGCAATGGGTCGATGGGTGTGATGGGTGACCCCCACGGGTGTGCGCGCACCAGGTGGAAGCGTAGCGCGCTCTGTCGGAAGGTGCGGGCACACAGCGGACAGCGGCGGGGCCGCTCTGGGGGATGCAGGCGGCGCCGGTGCAGCAGCAGAGCCGGGAGGTGTGGGAAGCTGCGGCCGCAGGCACGGCAAGAGCAGGAGCGGCTGCGCTGTCTATGTACACTCTGGTGCAGGTCCAGGTAGCCGCTGTGGCGGAAGCTCTGGCCGCACTCACTGCAGATGTAGAGCGTTTGGCCAGCATGGGCGCGTCGGTGCGCACGGAGGTCAGCAGCCAGGGCATAGCGCTCACCACAGTCTAGGCAGCGGTAGCGGCTGTCACCGCCATGAGCACGCTCATGACGCAGCAGCACCGAACTGTAGCGGAAGCTCTTGCCACACTCACTGCATATGTAAGGCCTTCCTGCTGCTGCCGCCATCTCTGATGCAGCTAACATGGTGAGGGCCAGGCCAGGGGTGGGGGGGTGGAGTCCCCGGAATGCAGGCTGGTAGGGATGTGTGCCACTCCCACGCCAGGGTGCACCTCCTCAAACTGCGTGTTATTTTCCGTTTTCTGAAGGCCTAGAAAGGAAGTGGCAAAGGGAAGAAGGGGAGTTTTGGAAAACTGATCTGCAGATTCTAGGTTCCTTTTCTTGTAAGCAGACTCTGTGTCTTTTTCTAGGGTGCGCTGCAGCCAAGTTCACCCTTCACTGCGAGCCCTATAGGGAGAAAGTCACTGTAAGCTACAGTTAAAGCTGTAACAGCTACACCTTGGGGAATGGCCAGGTGAGCACAGAGTCCCTCATTTCTTGTAACTTCCTCAGCTAGGCCATCTCCTGCATTCCATTCTCCAAGAAGAGTCAAAGCCATAGGACTCCTAGAAATATGGGGAAGGAGGTCTTCATGCCACCACGAAGGGCAGGAGGGATTCAGAGAGGGAGTTTGCCTCCAAAACTCTGCTTGGGAGGAGATGAGGAGTACCCAGCCAGTTTTCTGTCCTTAGGCCAGAGGTCTTAGCCTGGAGATACACTAGGAAACACCAAGAAGGGATGGGCAATGAGAAAGCCCCTGGGCCACAGAGCCTGCTTACCAGAAAAGGAACCTAGAATCTGCAGACCAGTTTTCCAAACTCCCCTAGACCACATCGATAACCTTCCTCTGAGACCCTGGTTTCCTAAGTCACCAATGTGAACCCAGCCAGACCTGGAAGGTCAAGGAGGGCAATGAGATGAAGCCTAAACCCATACGTAAGCAGAAGCCTGGGCAAAAAGTATCAGAAAGGGCTGGGGCCTGGGCAAAGGATGGTATCTGAGAAACCCCAAAGTACTGCACCTTGGCTTTGGACAATACTTGATAAACAACCACTCCACACAGGTACACAGCTTCAAAGTTCTCTGGCCTAACCTTGAGAAAGCAACTCTGGACCTGGGTGAAAGCAACCCTGGAAGGGGTGAAAAGGAACATGTGTAGTCCACAAAAAATAATATTGAAAGTTGATGGCATTTTCCTAGAAGTGCTTTTCACATTTTCAGGAAAAGCTGGGGAGAAGGAAGAAGCATTCCTTCTTAATTCTCAGTTCATCCAAGTTGTTTGCAAACATTTTACAGACATCCTTCATTGCCCTAGCTCCAGGGATCTGAGAACCCAGAATAGCAGAAAAGCCCCTTATGGGGATGGAATCTGTTCTGCTATTGTCTTTATCTCAGATGTTATCCCTGAATCCTAACAAGTTGGTTCAGGTAGCTGTCTGGGAGCAGAGTCAGGCTTTCTTTACAGAACCTCCTGTGGGCCTCATCACTGACTACTTCCCTCAAGGTCCAAGGATTGGTCCCAGCTAAATTCAGTGGAGATTAGGTGCAGTTACTATGAGTTATAGACTATCACTCAACAGGTCAGGGAGAGGAAGCAAACAAGTCAGCAATCATTTTCTTACTGGCAGATGGAAACATCATAAATACCTAGAGCTCTGGCTAAAATATCCCATAAATAGGATCCATTGAAAAAATCCTTGAGGGGTGGCTGGGTGGCTCAGTTGGTTAAGCATGCGACTTCTCACAGCTCATGGGTTCAAGCCCTGCATCAGGCTTTGTGCTGACAAATCAGAGCCTGGAACCTGCTTCAAATGTTGTGTTCCTCTCTCTGCCCCTTCCCCGCTCAGGCTGTCTTTCTCTCAAAAACAAACAAATAAACATTTAAAAAAGAAAAAAAAAAGTCTTGAAAGCCACAAACCTTCAGGGGTGGGCTCAGGAGCTTCTGCTCCCCTCCACATTGGGCAGGAGTGGCCAATACAGGATGTTCTCTTCTCATGCCTTTGAAGCAGGATGTTCTGTACCCTGCAAAGATGAAGGAAGAGGGACAACATGAATTTAAACTGAGCAGAGGGGACAGAAGCAGGGAGAGAAAGAAGAGGGGAATATTCTTTTAATGGCCATTTTCAAATTTAAAAAAACTAAAGAAAAGTATCATGAATCACTCACCTTCAGCATCTATTTACATTTTGCTCTCAAAATTTCTGTCTCATCTATGACATTCCTCTCATCCCACACACTTTTTCTCTCTTTTTTTGGTCTGCAGTATTTTAAATCCCAGATATCTTATTCAAAGAGAATAAGTTTAAGCACGAACTGCAAGCAGGGTCAGGAGCCCCTCTGCAGACCTCTCTAAAGCAGTCTTTAGAGAGTCTCTCAGTTCTTCCATAGGGAACTTTCAGCCCAGACACTTGGGCAGCTTACTCTAGCTGGTCTTCAATTCAAAAGAACGTTTACCCTCATGTGAATAAAACCTTCCCTCAGGACTCAGTGTTTGATCCCAAATGCCAAAGAGAGCAATGCACATTCCCTGGTGTGTGTTCCACTTCACTTGGGGGTCTGCAGGGACCATGGCACCTCTCAGGCCAAGTTTCTGGGAAACCGCCCCCATGCCTCCCAGGGCACATGCCCAAGGAAGGGACGACAAATGCACAAACACAAACATGCATACATAAGTGACATATAAAGAAAGATACAATTCTCCCCCACACTCCTGCCCCATTACAAATGTGGAAATAAGACAGACCCTGATCTAGGGAGCAGGTTTGGTAATTCAGTACCAGAGTACACCCTTCAAGTCTCTCTTCTGTACTTCACCCCATGCTGGAACTTGCCCTGGGAGGAAATCTGAAAGGAAAAAAAAAAAAAAAAAAAAAAAAAAAAAAAATATATATATATATATATATATATATATATATATATATATATATATATATATATATTACTGTGCAAAAAAAAAAAAAAAGATTTTTAGACTGTCCTAACCATTTTGTCAATTGAGGGTTTTGAAGTTGTTAAACCACAAAATTCATTTTAAGTGTAAAAAAAGTAAGTGCAGGAGGGAAAAAAAAAAAAAAGTACAGGAGGGCTTGGAAAGAGGGAAGGAAGTAATTATGTGTGATTTACTGAAAAGTCCTAAATGCTCAGTATTTTAAAGTAGTAACTTTCAAGCATCTAATACTTACAAATATCTATAAATGCTACATATGTAATTAATAAAAAACAGGTAATATAAGCTAATGAAAAAATTAACATTTACACTCGATTACAAATAAGCTTCTGAGTTTTATATCACTTTATTTTTGTGTCTTAATAGATATTGCAGGGATTTCATACCATATCTAATTGATCACATATTACATATCAAGAGTATGGTAATTAATTAGGATTTAGTACATTTACTAACAATCTACTATGAGAGCAGTTTAGTCCTTTTTCTTCTGAGTTGTGTCCTTCAGTCACTACAAAGATTTTCTTCCCTAGTTATCTGTTCTGCTGGGCCAACATTTCTGGGGCAGGATGAAGAGGCGAGTGATCATCTCACAATTTCTCCATCTTGAAGCCAGAGCTGGGTAAAACTGGAACAGGAGAGGGACTGAAGATTGTTCCCGCTGTACTGTCCACTATAATAGTCTTGAGCCACATGTGACTGAGCACTTGAAATGTGGCTGGTCCAAACTGAGATGTGCTGTAAAGGGTCAACTACACTCCTGATTTCAAAGATTTAGTATGAAAAAAGAATGCAAGATATCTCATTAATAATGTTTAATGTTGATTATATATATGTTGAAATGATAATGTTTTGTATATATTGGGTTAAATGAGATGTATTATTTAAAAAAAATTTAATGTTTATTTTAGAGAGAGAGAGAGAGAGAGAGATAGAGCATGAGTGGGGAAAGGGCAGAGAAAGAGGGAGACACAGAATCTGAAGCAGGCTCCAGGCTCTGAGCTGTCAGCACAGTTCTCATGAGACACAAGATCATGACCTGAGCCTAAGTCAGACACTTAACCGACTGAGCCACCCAGATGCCCCAAATGAAATGTATTATTAAAATTAATTACCTACTTTGGGGCCTTTCCATTTATAGCTCCACCTGCAAAGCCCATTACCCCCTTCACTCAGTGCTTGGCTCCGATAGCCCCTCCTCAGAGAAGCTCTGCTGAGCGCCTTCACACCCCACAGCCCATCCCCTTGCTTGGTTTTATTCTGAGTAATCAGTGAAAGTAACAGGAAACAGTGATTCCCACCCATTCTGGGAAGGTTTCAGCCCCTTTTCTAGGTAAGGATGGAGTGTGGAATCTAGAGCACCAGAGTGGTTATTCTTTACTTTCTTTTCTTCCACAGAAGAAACAAGGTCCAGTACTTCAAAAGAAGTTACCCCTTCTAGCTTCAGGTCCAGTCTGACATGTTTAAGGAGCTGGTGGAAATAGGAATGACAGCCGCTTCCCATCCCAAGTGCCCAAGACTGATTATGATTCAAATACATTTTTTTGGAAGTTCTCCCTTCACAATTTTTTTCCTGTGAACTGGCAAGTGTGGAGAAGGTGCGGATGTTGGCAGGGAGAGAGCATACATAGTAGGATAGTCTATTCCCTGTGTTCCTTTGACACACGGTTGCAAAACTGCAACCCAGAGGGGGCAGAGCTTCCCAGAACTGGGATATAAGAAGGGACTATATATATTGTTTTGAACCTTCCCTGGGCCTAGCAAGAAGTTGGGCACACATAGGGCACTCAATGCTTTTTAAACATGATGTATTAAACTGGCATACAACTCTTTCAAATGTTAGATTCCTGGAGGAGTAGGAAGCCTCTCTCCAGTCATCTTATCCTCCGTAGCCCTATCTATTGCAGGTACTGCAAGTACTCTGCTTTGGTTTACTGAAATAGAACTGCAAGATCCATAGGGGAACCACAGAGGCAAGTGTCCAAATTCTGGTTCTTCCATAATAAGTATTAGCTGTGTGACCTTGGACAGGGAACTTTAGGGGTCTGACACTCCTGCCTGGGAGGACCCAGTAAAGGAAACTATTACAACGTTTCATATGAAAAGAAGGTTAAAACATGTGTAAGTCTGACAACTGCGGTTGCTGAAGTTTTAGGTTTTACCCTCCTCAGGAAAGTTCCTCTAAAGAAGGATCCTGAATATGGGGTCTGACTCTGACTTCGACCCTAAGGATCCTAAACGTTCTGCAAGACTTTTTAAATCCCTTCCCTGATCCCCCAAAGAACCCTTCTTCACAGGGTTAGAGCAGTGTAGGCATTCCGTAGCCGCACGCCGAACCCCGGGAGCTTTCAGAGTAAGCACGAAGATTGGTTGTTCATTTTAAGACTTGTTGCCTCGTACTTAACGGGAAGATGTACACAACTATTCACGGTAAGAGGAACGCCACACCTGAGAAGGTCGCAGCGCAGCCAATTCCGGGCGCTTCAGTCAACGGTGGTCGTCACGAGTTGCTTGGCGAAACTCTTCCGACCTCAGCTCCTCTCCCACGGCGCCAGTCCACCTTGAGGGCTAGACAGGGCACCAAAGACGTATTGAGGAGTCGGGGGTGATTAACGCCGACAGAGCTTGGTAGCTAAAGCTGCCCTTTTAATCCGTCTTAGCCTGGTGATATCTGCGTCGTGGGGCTGCGGGCCCGAAGGTGACCGGGGGAAGACGGGCGAGGACAGGCTGAGGGCAAGGCCTGGGAGGAGCAGGCCGCCCAGCGTGCCTTAGCGTCACTCGTTGCCGGGGCGGCGCTCGCAACAGCTGCAGGCGCTAGCAGCCCACAGCGGAGGGGCGAAGACCGGCGACAGTTGGAGATCGCTGCCCCGCGCCAACCCTGCCCTCCTAGCCCCTCAGTCCCCTCACCGGTCGCCGAATGGCTCCTTGTTCACCAGGCGGTTCCCACTCAGCCGGCTCGCCGACCACTGCCTCCCAGACTGCGGGATTAAGGAGAAGGGAGGAAGGGACTGGCGGAGCGCGCGGCCGCCAAATAGGGGGAGCTGGGAGGCGGCTCGGAAAAGGGGTCACGCTGCAGTCCCGCTTTCCCCAGTTGGCCAGTGGTTGACCTCAGGCGGGCCGCGTCACTGGTCGCTGGGATGACTAGGAGGCGTAGGAACTCCACTGACTGTTCTGTGTCCCAAATCGCGGTGAGGGGGCGGGGCTACCACTGCCAGCCAAATACCACCTCCCTCCTTGACAAGGCTCCGCCTTCTTCCCAGGAGTAACCAGTCTCTACCTCCTCTTTTGTCCGTCCGCCCCTTGGTTCCACCCAATCAGAGGAAAGGGCGCTGAGATCGGGGCACCGCCTCAGTCTGCGGTGGCTGAGTTCCGGTGCGGACTAGTCTTCCAGCTGCTAGCACAGGCCTAGTGGGACGCGGACGAGAGTCCTTGCGGCTGCTGTCGCTCAGGTAACGGATGCCTGGCGCTGAGCGGCCGCGGGTGCCACCCTCCCAAATCGTTCCAGTAGTTAGTAACTTTTTACAGTAAGGCCACACTTGGTGCCTATTATCGCGCTTAATCCTCGCCACAGCCCTGCCAATCAGGTTCCCACAAATTAATGTCTAAGGTCGCACTGCCGGGGCTGGGGGTACTCCTGGTCTGCTTTCCAGCCACCTCTTCAAGAGCTGCTAGGCAGAGCTTCCTGTCCAAATGTTGAGACTTCAACCACTGAGAGATGGAAGTGCCAACTGATTTCTGGAAATGAATGGAAGTGGGAGCATAACAGTCCCCTCTTCCAGGCTACCGATCATCCAGAACAGACTACCAAGAAAGGTACCCGCTCTAATCTTCCTTTCACGGACACTTAGTACTGCTCATTCTGTTACACATCCAGAGCTTCTGTCCCTCTACTCTGCTCGAGAGCTCCTTAAATCAGTGTACATTTAGACTCTTCATGCCCTACCCCCTGGTTCAGACCGGAATGCTCTTCTGCTTTTAATTCCAACCATTGTTAAAAGTTTAGTCAAATGCCATCCTATGGCGGGATGCTCCTCTTCACCCTCAATCCTGGGTGTGCACCCATGCTGCAATGCAACCCTCTACAGTGGTATAGTCAGATGAAGGCTGTCATCTCCACAGTTAAAGGACAGGCCTTGTTCTACTCATAAGCAATGCCCTGAAGCATGAGCACTGCACATCATAGATGCTCAATAAGTATTTGCTGACCCACATATGACAGTATTGTGTAAGGAGTACAGGTATGGCAGCAGCAGGCAAAGAAGCAAAAAAATGGACGCAGGATGCAGGCCTGGGGTGATGAGCCTGAACCAGGAAGAGATAGATGTGGGAGAAGTAGAAGAGGAAAATGTGCCTGCTGTAAAGTGCCATATGCAGATAAGGTAATGTTATGTAGAAGATGACTAGTTGAGAATAATTCCAAAGCCTTTCAAGCCCGAGAAATGGATTAATTAGGGCATTTCTGAACTCATTGTTCAGCATTGATGACATGTGTTTAAGGGACACTGACACAGTCAATTCCAGAGTAGTGACTAGGATAGTGATAAATACTTTACATAATTGAAAGGGCTGGGGATATTTAACCTGCAAAGAGAAACCTGTTCATGATGACTGTGCACAAAATTTGACAAACTGTCATGTAAAAGCAGTGTGGATTAGACAGCTTTCTTTTGTGTAGCTATGGAGGAAAGAACTCAATGGAGAAAAGTGCAGGGCAGTGGAGTTTTGTTTCCTGTGGGAGTCATTACACTGCACACTAGAATTGTTCATCCAGAAACTCTGTAAGGATTTATTGAAAATTGTTGTCCTTACAGGCCACAAGAGGCATACGACGTGGTCTGTATTTACTATCATTTACCATACACTTTAGAATTATGTGCTTATCTTATCTTCCCTGGTAAATTGTAAGCTTGAGTGCAGTCTTACTGAGTGCACTTTTCTGAATGTCCGCTTACGTTCAAGGAACTGAGTTGAGTGTTAGAAAAAAAAGAGAAATAGTCTTTTGAGGATCTCCAGACTCTGCCTTCCCATCGTATGTCAAGTGTGAAGTGGTATAAAACTAGAACGGGAAGAATGGCATAATTCTGCTATAGGTCATCAGCAAACTTCATAGATTTAACATGTAGCCAAGATTTTGTATCACCATTTTGATGGTGATGATCATTTCCATGCACTGGCAGCTTTCTGCTAATGTAGATGCTGGGATTGGGTTGGGACAGAGAGATGGGATGAGCAGGAAAGGAGTCTTGCTCTAGACTGAAGACAGAGTGTAAGTAGATGTAGGTCAAAATCCTGTGGAGGCTGCTGAGTGGGGTAGGGCAAGAATTCTAGGAAATTGAGGGCGTGGAGATATTGAAAGAGGAAACTCAAATTTGGCTTAATTAGAGGAATCCTTCCTCCCACAAAACTTTATCGAGGGCTCATGGAGTTTCACTTGGCTGGACAATGGGGATATAGAAATGTGCCCATCATGTGCCCTTACTGTATGGTTAGAAGAATCTATGCCATGCTCAAGAGTTTGGGCTTCTCTCACTTGGCAGCAGGGAGGAGTAGTGCATTAGAGTTTTTAAAGACTAGGAGGTGAGGTGAAAAAGTTAAGTTATGAGAGTGGATGACATTTCCCTGTATGTGGACAAGAAGACTGAGGGTAGAACACTGGAGCACCAGTCTCCAAAGGAGGCAGCTGTAGACTGGGCAATCAGTAAAGAGTTTGAGAAAAAAGAGGGTCAAGACAGGGTGAGGTTTTGGATCCCATGTGAGGAAATGGTGGTGAGTGCCCAATGCTTGCAAAACTCCAAAAATGTCATGGCAACATCAGTCCACTGGTTTTGACTAGAAGGCACTGTCAATAGTTTAAGAAGAGAGATAGGGAAGAGGGGAGTAAGAGTACTGAATATTGGGGTGCCTGGGTGGCTCAGTTGGTTAAGTGTTTGGCTCAGGTGATGATCTCATGCTTTGTTGGTTCAAGCCCCACATCAGGCTCAGCACTGGCAGTGTGGAGTCTGCTTGGGATTCTCTCTCTCCCTCTGTCTGCCCCTCCTCAGCTTGCTAATAAACAAACTTAAAAAAAAAAAAACTACTGAATATTTATTTGTCGTGGGTATGCGGCACATGCTCAACTTTGCAGTTTGAGAGGCAAGTGAAAGGTAAGCAGAGTTAAGGATATAGACCACTATTTCAAATCCTTGTTTGAAATGTAAGCCTAAACAAATCAAATTTGGAAAGCTTGCTGTTACTAGTGATATAAAGCCTGAGAATAGTTTCAATTTCATTTTGTTCCTGTGTTACTATATAGAATGATTTTATTTGAAGTATTCCAATTTCAGTCCCATTTACAATGAAAACATTGGCCTCTAGAACATGACAGCTTCTGTTGCTTCCCTAACAACTCCACAAATGTCAACTGACACAGTTTACCAATAGTGGAAAGAACCAAGTATAGAAAAGTTAAATACAACAATCTAGAATGAAAGCAGGAAAGAATGGATCAACCTAATATGATTCTCAGCTGCAGATTTTATTTTTTTAAGCAAGGTGGATTTTTATTAATTTCAAGTTGCAAACATATTGCAAAGTCAGATCAAAATGGATTTCAGGAGGGATGTGTGGGTGGCTCAGTCAGTTAAACATCCAACTTCAGCTCAGGTCATGATCTTGGTGCTTGTGGGTTTATGCCCTGCATCAGACTCTGTGCTGACAGCTCAGAGCCTGGAGCCTGCTTTGGATTTTGTCTCTGTCTCTCTCTACCCCTTCCCTGATCACATTCTCTCTCTCAAAAAATAAACATTAAAAAGAATGGATTTCAGGAAATAGGAAAATGAGGGAAAACTTACAAATTGTACCAATAAAATGTATATTAATTTTAACGATCTGCCCAGAGGATTAAATGTCTTTTAAATTAAACAGCACTTTTAATAGAAAATGATTGAAGGTTGTGGTGCTTAAAGTCTACGGCCAACTTTAAGGTCTCAGGCACTGATTCAATAATGACTCAATCAGAGGCTGCTACTTATTTTTACATTTATGCAGGGAAACTAATTGTGAAAAGCCCTAGTACACTAGATATAGGTAAACTGGATACACTTGGTGTAGTACAAAACCAGACTATTTGTTGAGAGGATATTTAAAGATCAATTTTCTTTAAAATACAGCTTTTCCCTATTCTTTAATGATGTCCTGGTCACTGGTCCTTGGTGATGATTTTTTTTTTTTTTTGGAAAGAGAGAGGAGAGAGAGAGAGAGCAAGAGCACAGGCAGGGGAGGGGCAGAGAGTGAGAGGGAGACACAGAATTCGAAGCAGGCTCCAGGTTATGAGCTGTCAGCACAGTGCCCGACCCTGAGCTTGAATCCAGGAACTGTGAGATCATGACCTGAGCTGAACTCAGACACCTGACTGAGCCACCCAGGCTCCCCAGTGATGGACTTCCTTAGTCCTTAATGCTCACTGCTAAACAAGTTATGTCATATAAAAATTATGTTCAAAACTCACATGTAGGAATCACTGGTTCACAAAATAAGATATAGAAAATGAGCTTAAAATTATGAGGCATAACTTCTAGGGGAAAATTAGTTTGAAAGTAAAATACAAGGTAAGGATAAAATCAGGTTTTATGACTGAAATCATTTTTAATTAAAAAAAAAATGTTTATATTTGAGAGAGTGTGTGAGCAGGGGAAGGACAGAGACAGGGAGACAGAGGATCCAAGGCAGGCTCTGCATTGACAGCTATGAGCCCAGTGTGGAGCTCAAACTCATAAACAATGAGATTGTGACCTGAGCTGAAATTGGATGCTTCGTGACTGAGCCACCCAGACACCCCTGACTGAAACCACTTAAAGGCACTTTAGGAACATAAATAGTAAATAATACTATCACATGCAAATGTGCAGCATCTTCAGAGAATATTTTGATTTTGGTTACTTTCACAGATTGAGTCATTTAAAATTTAGAGTACATTTAAACTTAACATATAATGTGTTACCAAAAATATTTTAAATGTTAAATACTTATCTGTACAAAGCTTAATTGAGGCAGTACATTATTGTGACTAAGGGCCTGGCAGGTCTGAATATTGCCTTACCAGAAATATGATTTGGGGCAAGTTATTTAACTGCTAGACCTTCAATTTCCTCAACTGGAAAATGGAGGAACAGTATACTTCAGTTATTTGTTGGGAGGAACAATGATAGATATAAACCCACTCAGAACAGTGCCTGGTACGAGGTTAACATTGAATATGTGTTTGCTGTTTTTATTATTAAATGAGATGACAAGTTAAGGGAAAAATAATTTATTTCTCAAAAACCCAAAAGGTTTAATAAGGGTAAAAATAATTCAAGGATTTTAGTAATATAGGCTATCCCTTTAATTAACATTTATTGGCAAATTTTACATTATGTATTTCTTGGAGCAAGTTTCCAACTAAATTTTTTAAAAAAACAGCTTTATTGAAGTATAATTGACATACATAATTTCACATATTGAAATGTACAATTTGAACAGATCCCCAGTAGCTTGTTGTGATCTTATAGTGGTCAGTACTCTGTGCTGTGAAATGTACGATTGGAAAAGTCCTGACATATGTATACACAAATCAAATTCTCACTACAATCAAGATAGACAACACATCCACTACCCACAAGTTTCTGTGTACCAGTTTGTACTCCTTCCTACGTCTCCCCTAGGAAACCACTGATCTGCCTTCTGTCACTATACATTAGTAAACTAGTATGTTTAATTAGCAGATGGTGGTATTTATTAAAGATCTGGCTGATGGTAGGGAAAAAAAAAATCAAAGAACCTAGAAAGGTAGTTTCTGTTGGTAGAAAACAAACTAAAAAAAAAAAGAAAAGCTTTTAAAGATGAAGGTAATACCAAGTTGGGGGCGTAAATATTTATAATTGTTAGATCTTCTTGATGGATAGTCCCTTTAATTATGATATAATGCCCTTCTTTACCTCTTGTTACAGTCTTTGAATCTAGTTTGTCTGAAATAACTACGGCTCCTCTGGCTTTCTTTTGATGTCCATTAGCATGATAGATGGTTCTCCATCCCCTCACTTTCAATTTTTAGGTCTAAATTCAATTAATAACAAACATAAAGAAACTTACTGATAATAAAACAATAGTAGGGGACTTTAATATCCCACTTACAGCAAGGGGTAGATCATCTAAGCAGAAAATCAATAAGGAAACAATGACTTTGAATGACATACTGGACCAGATGGATTGACTTAACAGATATATTCAGACCATTTCATCCTAAAACAGCAGAATACACATTCTTCTTGAGTGCAATGGAACATTCTTCAGAATAGATCACATACTGGGTCACAAATCAGCCCTCAACAAGTACAAAAAGATCAAAATCTTACCATGCATATTTTCAGACCACAATGCTATGAAAGTTGAAGTCAACCACAAAGAAAAATATGGAAAAACCATAAATACTTAGAGTTTAAAAACATCCTACTAAAAAGTGAATGGGTTAACCAAGAAATTAAAGAGAAAATTAAGAAGTACATGAAAGACAATGAAAATTAAAACATGACAGTCCAAAACCTTTGGGATGAAGCAAAGAGGGTCATAAGAGGGAAGTGTACAGCATTCAAGGTCTTCCTCAATAAAAAAGAAATGTCTCAAATACACAAAACTTATACCAAAATGAGTTGGAAAAAGAACAGCAAATAAAGCCCAAAACCAGCAGAAGAAGGGAAATAATAAACGTGAGAGCAGATATCAATGGTATCAAAAAACAAAACAAAACAAAAACAAAAAAACAGATCAATGAAAGTAGGAGCTGGTTTTTTGAAAGAATAAACAAAATTGATAAAGACCTAGCTAGACTCATCAAAAAGCAAAAGGAAAGGACCCAAATAAATAAAATCACAAATGAAAAAAGGGAGATCAAAACCAGTACTGCAGGAATACAAATAATTATAAGAGAATATTAGGAGCAATTATATGCCAACAAATTGGGCAATCTGGAAGAAATGGATAAATTCCTAGCAACATATAAACTATAAAAATTTGAAACAGGAAGAAACAGAAAATTTGAACAGATCCATAACAGGAAAGAAATTGAATTAGTAATCAAAAATCTCGCAACCAACAGGAGTCCAAGGGAGTTTTACCAAACATTTAAAGAAGTAATAGCTATTTTTTGGAATGTTCCAAAAATAGAAATGGAAGGACAACTTCCAAACTCATTCATTGAGGCCAAAATGAATGACAAAACCAGACAAAGACCCCACTAAAAGGAGAATTACAGAAAAATTTCCCTGATGATCATGGTTGCAAAATTCTCAAAAAGATACTAGCAATTTGAATCCAACAATACATTAAAAGAAGTATTCACCACGATCAAGTAGGATTTATTTCTGTGCTGCAGAGATGGTTTAATATCTACACATCAATCAACCTGATATACCTCATTAATAAAAGAAAGGATAAGAACCATATGATGCTCTCAATAGATATAGAAAAAGCATTTGACAAAATACAACATCCTCTCTTGATAGAAACCCTAAAGAAAGTAGGAAGAGAAGGAACATACCTCAACATCATAAAGGCCATATGGGAAAGACTCAGAGCTACTATCATCCTCAATGAGGAAAAACTGACAGCTTTCCCCCTAAGGTGAGGAACAGGACAGGGATATCCACTCTCACCACTGTTGATCAACATAGTACTGGAAGTCTTAGCCTCAGCAATCAGACAACAACAAAAAAATAAAAGGTATCCAAATAGGCAAGGAAGAAGTCAAACTTTCACTCTTCACAGAGGACATAATACTCTAAGTGGAAAACCCAAAAGATTCCACCAAAAAACTGCTAGAACTGATACATAAATTCAGCAAAGTTGCAAGATATAAAATCAACGTACAAAAATCTGTCACATTGCTATACTCCATTAATGAAGCAACAGAAAGAGAAATCAAGGAATCAATCCTATTTACAATTACACCCAAATTTTAAGATACCTGGGAATAAACCTGACCAAAGAGGCAAAAGATCTTTACTCTGAAAACCTACATTGCTTATGAAGGAAATTGAAGAAGACACAAAGAAATGCAAAAACATTCCATGTTCATGGGTTGGAAGAATAAATATTGTGAAAATGTCTATACTACCCAAAGCAATCTCTATCAAAATAACATCAGCAGTTTTCACGGGGCTAGAACAAACAATCCTAAAATTTGTATGGAATCTGAAAAGACTCCTAATAGCCAAAGTAATCCTGAAAAAGAAAAACAAAGCAGGAGGCTAGAACTAACAATCCTAAAATTTGTATGGAATCCGAAAAGACTCCTAATAGCCAAAGTAATCTTGAAAAAGAAAAACAAAGCAGGAGGCATCACAATCCCAGACTTCAAGCTGTATCACAAAGCTGTAATCATCAAGACAGTATGGTACTGGCACAAAACCAGACATATAGATCAATGGACAGAATAGAGAACCCAGAAATGTACCCATAAATGTATGGCCAACTAATCTTCAACAAAGCAGGAAAGAATATCCAATGGAAAAAAGACAGTTTCTTCAACAAATGGTGCTGGGAAAACTGGACAGCGAAATGCAGAATGAAAATGGACCACTTTCTTACACCATACACAAAAAGAAAATCAAAACGGATGAAATACCTAACAGTAACACAGGAAACCATCAAAATTGTAGGGGAGAACAAAGGCTTTAGCAACCTCTTTGACTTCGGCTGCAGCAACTTCCTACTAGATATGTCTCCAGAGGCAAGGGAAACAAAAGCAAATATGAACTATTGGGAACTCATCAAGATAAAAACCTTCTGCACAGCAAAGTAAATAATCAGCAAAACTAAAAGACAATCAATGGAATAGGAGAATATATTTGCAAATGACATATCTGGTAAAGGGTTGGTATCCAAAATCTATAAAGAACTTATCAAACTCAACACCCAAAAAACAAATAATCCAATTAAGAAATGGGCAGAAGACATGAATAGACACTTTTCCAAAGACGACATCCAGATAGTTAACAGACACATGAAAAGATGCTCAACATCATTCATCATCAGGGAAATACAAATCAAAACCATAATGAGATACCACCTCACATGTCAGAATGGCTACAATTGAGAACTCAGGAAAAAGGTGTTGGAGAGGATGCAGAGAAAGGGGAACCCTCTTACCCTGTTGGTGGGAATGCAAATTGGTGCAGCTACTCTAGAAAACAGTGTGGAGTTTCCTCCAAAAGTTAAAAATAGAACTACCCTATTACCCAGCAATTCCACTACCTGGTATTTATCCAAAGGATACAAAAATGCTAACTCAAAGGGGCACATACACCCCAATGTTTATAGCAACACTATCAAGAGCCAAATTATGGAGTCCAAATGTCCACCGACTGATGAATTGCTAAAAAAGATGTGGTATATACAATGGAATATTACTCAGCAACAAAAAAATGAAATGTTGCCATTTGCAACAACATAGATGGAACTAGACTGTATTATGCTAAGTTAATAAGTCAATAAGAGAAAGACAAATATCACATGATCTCACTCATATGTGGAATTTAAGAAACAAAACAGATAAACATAGAGGAAGGGTAGGAAAAATAAAAAGATAAAAGCAGAGGGAAGCTGGGGTGCCTGGGTGGCTCAGTCAATTGAGTGTCCGACTCCTGATTTTGGCTTGGGTCATGATCTCACGGTTCATGGGTTCAAGCCCAACATCAAGCTATGTGCTGGCAGCATGGGGCCTGCTTGGGATTCTGTCACCCTGTCTCTGCCCCTCCCCTGCTCGTGTTCTGTCCCTCAAAATAAGTAATCTTGAAAGAAAATGTTAAAAACAAACAAACAGAGGGAGGCAAACCATGAGACTCTTAAATATAGAGAACAAACTGAGGGTTGATGTAGGGACTTGGGTGGGAGATGGCCCTAAATGGGTGATGGGCATTAAAGGTACTTGCTGGGATAAACGCTGGCTGCTATATACAAGTGGTGAATCACTAAATTTTACTCCTGAAACCAATACTACACTGTATTTTAACAAACATGACTTTAAATTAAAAAAAAAAAAAATGAAGGCAATTTAGAGCATTTCTGTGAAGAAATTAAAAATAAAAATTACCAATAAAAGCTTGAGAAAATTTAGTTTACCAAGAAAGAATTGACTTGTTATACTACCTAGTAACTGATGGTGTTACTGACAACTTTATATGGCTTTTGTATTTTCATATTTCATTAACTGACTTTGTCAACAGGGGTTGGTTGGTTGTTTACCTGTGTCAGGGACAGAAAGGGGGTGCACTTGTGGTGGGGAGATCATGTAGACCTGTGCTGTCCACTATGTTAGTCACTAGCCACATATGGCTATCTATCTGTTATTATTTTAAAGATTATATTTTTCAGTAATCTCTACATCCAATGTGGGGCTCGAACTCACAACCCCAAGATCAAGAGTCACATGCTCCACTGACTTAACCGTCAGGTGCCCCCATGCTTAAGGCTATTTAAATAGTTTTAATGGCTATTTAAACTTACATCAAAAATTTAGTTTAGTTGCACTAGCCACATTTTAAGATTTCAAGAGTCCCACACATGGTTAGTGAATACCAACTATATTGGGCAGTGCAGATACAGAAATGTCTATTATTGCTGAAAGTTCTATTGGACAGAATTGACTTGAAGGCTCTTGAGGTACATTATCTACAGTGGAGGTGGGGAAGGTCTAAACTGAAGCAATCACAATCACATGGAGACAACAGATCTATTGAGATACTTAATGTACTACAGAGTAAAGATAGGGTGATTCATTTAGGAAGTCTTCTGTTTCTCACCCTAGGTAAACAGGTAGATGGTTCATTCACCAACAAAGTAATATAGAAGCAGGATTTAGAAAAGAGGATGAAATCAGATTTGTACTCAGTGAGAGGCAACCCTTGTACAGGTCAATGGTCTGAGAAGCTGCTGGATCTCAGAATGTGATCTGTGGGGAGTCTGGATGGAGACAGAGTTCCAAGGAAAGAACAGTGGCCACGAATAGGGGCCATACACTTAGGTGAGGGCTCTGAGAAAGCAGGATGCATGAGATGGTCAGAGACTAGCATCAGAGGCCCTTGTATTTTGGGTAAGGTTTCAAACATTAGCAGGTCATGAAATCAGCAGAATAGGTCTCCAATAGCATTAAAATATTAATATACTCTGCATATAATTTAAGTAAAGACCTTTCAGATCTTTCCCTGAAACTTTTTTATAAATAAATATTACACAATGATATGTAAACTGTGTTACAAGGTAAAACATTTTTGGGTTGTAGTCCAACTAGTTTGAATGTCAACTGATTTATAAAATGAGTACCACAGACTATAAGCTACATGCAAACTGGAACAAGTGTCCTTTTCCTCATCACCTAAAATCCTGGCACATACTAGACACTTAGTAAAGACATAATGCATGAAGAGAATAAATCAACGGGCCAGAAAAATAAGAGGAAACCCAGGACAAGGGTGACTCAGAAGCTAAAGAGGGATGAGAGAGAATAAATAATCCAGTATCAGATATCAGTCATTTGGTGATATTCAGAGCATGGACGACCTTGTCTGCAATTTCTGTGCATTGGCAGAAGCAGAAGCCAGACCGCAGAAGTAAATGGGAGAGGAGGAAGTAGAGATGAGATGAATGACAGCGGAGAGACATTTGTTTTGTATTGAAGATGCGAAAGTTCAACATGTGTCTGGAAGAGATACAGGAAAAGTACACTCTAGAACTGTGCTGTCCAATGGAATCACCTATGGCTATTTGAATTAGAATTAATTTTTTTAAGTTTATTTATTTTGAGAGAAACAGAGACAGCATGAGCAGGAGAGGGGCAGAGAGAGGCAGAGAATCCCAAGCAGCCTGTGCACTGTCAGCACAGAGCACAACGTGGGGCTCGAACTCATGAACCATGAGATCATGACCTAAGCTGAAACCAAATCGGATGCTTAACCAACTGAGCCACCCAGATGCCCCTATTTAAATTAGAATTAAATTTTAAAATGCTGTTCCTTAATAATACTTGCTGTACTTTAAGTGCTCTATGGCCACATGTGGCTAGAGGCTGCCATATTATTCAGGCCTGACAGAGAACATTTCTATCATTGCAGAAAAGCCTACATGAGAGTGCTGTTTTAGAAAAAGGTTTTAATTCATCATGTCTGTGCTGGCCTCAATAAAACAAGCCGGTGTACACTGCTCTCCAACCTACTCCTACTTGAAACATTATCCAAACATTTGGATAATGCTGTAGATACTACAATCAATACATGATATTACATTTGGTCTCAGCGAGAGTTAACCCCAGGAAAGGCCAGTGGAGACATCAGGGAGGCTACTGACTTTCAGGATGTGACCTAGGGGTAGTCTGGGCATTGCATATATTCATGTTGTTACCCCACTAAATACAAGAAAAATACATGGCAACTAGAAGCAGCTCACGATTGCTAATGACAATGCACAGGGAAAAGGAGCTGTAGGACAAGGTATAAGGTTGACAGACACTGGAGCAGTACTGGATAGAAAAGGCTGGGAGAACTCAGGCTAGATTAGATAGAAGATCGTTGGGTAAAATGGGAGTCATTATAGTGAAACTCCAGTTTAAGAAAAATTAAAGTTACTAGCAGAGAACAAATAAATACATTGTTTCTGATTTCTATATGTAATTTTCATGGCTACCTTACTAACAAAAGCAATGTGATAGAAGACAGGTGTTATTATCCATAAGACCTGTCCACTTAGACACTGTTAACGGAGATCTCCAGGCTGACTCACTGGAGAAGCTACTTGTAGAAATAAAAAAATTTCCAATTTTGTGGGGAAAAAAATACCACTTTTAAAGGAATATACTTGGCTCTACAGGGAGAGAACCAAAGGGAAGAAAGGACACTCAGTTCATTTGCCTTCTCCACCTAGGATAAGTAAGGTCTTTTGCAAAAATAAAACGTGAATCCTCAAGTCTTCCTCGTAGCCTTGCCTGGAGATACCTGGAAGTGACCATCAGGTCGTTCAGGTCAAGTCCTTTCATTGATATAACAAACTCCTCACGGGCTTTTAAGCACGGAATTCAGGTTGCCTAGGTTTCTAATTAGTGCTCAAGAGGTAAACCACGGTCTGCGGGACAGGGCCTCGCTCCGGGAAGGGCTGGAGAGGCAGAGCGTCGGGGTCACGGTGATAACGCCGGCCGGAAGCCTCGAGGAGACCGGTTACTTATCAGGGCTGTCCGTTTTAAACGTCGTTACTAAGGGCCTCGCTGACTTCACCAGAGTGATTACCGATAGTTACTTCTGCAAAACGACCGTACGTGCCAACTGAAGAGTGCGCTTGACCTGGATCCGAGCGGTCCCGCTGCCCCGGCAGAAGCCAACAAGTTCACTTCTGGCGCCGCTTCTGACTTCCTGGGCGAGGCCGGAAGTAGCTTTCCGGCAGCCAGAGCCGCAGAGCGTAAAACAAGATGGCAGCACTCTGACTAAAGCGATTGTCCAATCTTCGTTTTATTTCTACCACCTCCATACCCACAAGGGACTCCGAACTTCCATAACAAGATCTAATTTTTCTCACCACAACATGTTCATATTTCAGTATCATTAATCTTGGGTGGAAGATGGGTTGGAGGCAGCTCCAGGCAGCGACCATGAGTACCCTGGGGCACCATTTTGTACGGAAACCGGAAACCAAACGCCGGGCGGGGAAGAGGTACGGGAATCCAGACGTGGCCCAGCTGGCCAGTAGAGTGTGGGGGGAGGGGCGAAAGGGCTGGAGGGCGTTTTTAGCGCATGATGTATTTCCGCTTCCTCTCGGCCCAGTAGCTTTTGGTTGTACTAGCTAGCTTGTTGCGGGGAGGGAGGGGGAAGATTGTTTGCAGTGGAGGAGCTCAGTGTACAGGAGGGTAAACTGAGGTAATGTTCTGTGTCTGGGGCCCGGGGCTTTGCGTCCGGTTGTGTAGGAGGTCTGGGGGCAGGGTCTTCGGGACTGAGGAAGATTGTGGGGTTGGAGCCTGGAGGCTCGTATTGTCCGCCTGTTTGGAGAGAGGAGGTGGGGCGGGGCTGGGGGTTACTAGGTGAGTTGCAAAGCCCGGCGGGTGTGGAGTGAGGGAGGGCGGAAGAAAAGGGAGGATGGAAGAGATGGGGAGATACCCGAAGGAAGTCTGGAAAGCGCAGATCGGGAGGGGCTGGGCGAGCGGAGCTGGGACGCGGGAGGTGTAGGATCTCAAGTCCTTGAGGGCTGAGGAAAGTACTCGCGGTGGGGGCTGGTCAGAATAGCGGGGTGTGAAAGGAAGAGAGTGAAGTTCTTGGGAGGCTGAGGGGTTGGAAGGGGCTGGTGGCCTGTGTTCTGATGCTGCCCCTGTACTTGGCCTTTGTTTCCCTTGCAGCTCCCCAGAGACTGTCATCCCACAGCCTCGGTTCGGGCCCAGCCTTCTCTCTCCAGTTGTCACCACAGCCTGGAGGCGCCTGCCTCCGCCCTCCCGAATGGTGCTACTCCTCGAAGGCCTCGGCCCAGGATCCAAACCCCCTTTGCCCCCTGCCTCGGAGCGGTTGCTCCGGGTTTCTCCTGGTGGACTCCTCGCGACGGGGACGGAAGAACTTTTGCACCGACAAGGCTGTAGCTCTAGGAACCCCGCTGACAACGTGAATCTTGGCCTCTAACCCAGTGTGAGGTCATTCCTGTGTCCCTTTTTACACCCTTTGAGAAGAGAAACTCTTCTTGTTACCTGGAGCCCGGGAAGCCCCAAGCTGGGGCCCTGGTCCCACCATGTCAGTCCTCTCTTGTGCATAGGGCTGTGCCCTCTCCCCATTAGCATGGCTGAATTCAGGCAGGTTCCAGGGGGGCGGGAGACCCCGCAGGGGGAACTTCGGTCTGAGGTTGTAGAGGATGAAGTCCCTCGGAGCCCGGTCGCAGAGGAGCCGGGAAGAGGTGGAAACAACAGCAGTGAGACCAAATTGTCTCCAAGAGAGGAGGAAGAACTGGATCCTCGAATACAGGTGAGAAAACTGAAGGGAAAGGAGAGACAGGGAGCCCAGATTCCAGTTTTCCTGAAGAGCTGTCTGATAAATGAGGGATTAGATTTATTCTCTCCCCAGTGCGCTGGGGCAGGAAAGGAAAACAAGTTTGTCAGCGAATCATTGCAGGATAGTGTGACAAGTTCTAAAAGAGCTGTGTGTGGAGTGCAGAGAAAGGCCTGGGCCTGAGTGCCTGGGGTGTGCTGCTGAAGGCTTAACTGACAAAGGGAAGCAACAAATTGGCCTCAGATGCAGGGCCTCATTTCGGTCAGTGGAGAGTAAAACTATTCTCCTTTCTAAATAAGTAAAGTGGCTGTTGGCCCAGAGATGCGGTATGAGTGGGAGGCACTTTTGAATCTTCTCTTTTGTCATCTTCTCATTAGTGCCTCCCAGGGATGTTCACATCTGTAAAGGGTGAGACATTTCATGTTTTACAACGCCTCAACAGATGGAGGCCTGTAAGGAAATCTGATGTTTATGGAGTTGTATCAGCCATGGTCCGTCCTTAATACGGATTCCGAGTTCTGAGGATGCTGGTTATACCAAATGAATGGAAAAGCTGACTTATTGCCTTGGAGTGTTTACAGGCTAGTAGTTGGTAGGATGGGCAGATCTTTGTGGAGGAGCAGTGGGTGAGGACAGAGACCATGGGGAGGAGATGCATGGTCCGCTGAGGTGGGATTGTAGTGTTTACGTGCATTGGCTGGGAAGGGTTCCCTGGGAAAGCAGCTTGGGTAGGTGAGGGCAGGAAGTGCTTGTGTGTTTGGGGCTCAGTCTGCCATAAGGTCTCGTAGCATCTCCAAGATTCTGATGTGGAGGTGACTCACACCTCTGTAGGTGAGCAAGAACATCTCAGGGCTTGCATTCCTGGGCTTCTCTGTCAACAAAACTTTATTAGATTGCTTCAGTGACTCAAGAAGAAATCAAATCTGGTCCTCACATCCTTCCTGTCCTCTTGGTGGGGGTTCCCTGGGAACCTTATATGGGAAATGCAGTGAGCCATTCATTTACTGGTATGAGTCAGTAATTTATTTCCACCCTATCTCATGGGTGTTGCATTGAAAACAGCTCAATTTCTTCTGCTAATTTTACAGATTTGTCATCTACTGAGGAAGTAAGTTATAGTGAAAAACACATTGGCCTGAGATTGAAACAACCTCCAGCCTCATGATTTGTGATTTTCATGCAAGTTACGTAATGTCTAAGCCTCACTAACTTCATCTATAAAGTGAGGGGTTGGTCCAGTTTATTTGCACAACTGCTCACTCTGCTCTGACATAGTCCTATGATTCTTTTCTGTTACAACTCTTTTGCTTATCTCTTGGTGAAAGTTTGGAGGTAGTATTTTGGGAAACAGACCCCTGTCCTGTTGGGAGGAGGACTGTATGGTGTGCTTCATACACCTTCTCCCAACATTCCTTGCTCTGCTCCAGGGGAGGATCTACTGTGGTTTCTTTGCTCAGTCTCTCCTGCTCCTGTGTATTTTTCCAGCACCCGCACAGGCAAAGGCGGTAGTACGAAGAGTCACTCTCATGTTTTGCTGTTCACTAAAGTAGCTATTAGCCACACGTGGTTACTTAAGTAAAATCAGTTAAAATTAAATAAAAATGCAGTTCCCCAGCTGCTGTTGGTATTGTAGAAGTAGAACATAGTTCTATTAGAAGAGCTCTGTGAGGGTTGAAGAATATCGAGCAGGCCTAGATTTGCCTTAATTCCAGGGAGCTTGCAGTGTTGTTAATTGGAGCAAGAGGGACAGGCAGATCATAATCTCTCTTGCTAAACTGGGAGGCACATTGTGGAATGGTGTGGGTAATGTGGGGAGGAAAGGTCTTGTTGTAGAGGCTTCCCCCTTTTATGGCACACTGATGGCTGGACCAGTACTCTGCCCTTAGCAGGGGTTCTGCATCTTCTTGCCATGTGGAAGAGGCAGCCTGATGTGAGGGGTACCCTTCAGGGAGGAAGCTGGCAGCATTCAGCCTTTCTGGGTTTGGTCTCCTCTAGATAAGAAAGAGATTGCTGTGTGTCTTTTGAGGTCCCTCTTATTGGGACCTCCCTCTTATAACACAAGACCATGTTATCCTGGTAACTGTGTTTCAGTGATTTAAATGGATTCTCAGTGCATTCTGTGATTCTCTGCCAACAGATCCATCTTAATCCACCAGCGAATTTTAAAAATACCTGTTCCTGGAGCACCTGGGTGGCTCAGTCTGTTGAGCGTCAAACTCTTGATTTTGGCTTAGGTCATGATTCTAGGGTTGTGAGATTGAATCCTGCATCAGGCTCTGTCCTGTGAGCCTACTTAAGATATTCTCTCTCTCTCTCTCTCTCTCTCTCTTTCTCTTTCTCTTTCTCTTTCTCTTTCTCTTTCTCTTTCTCTCTTTCCACCCCTCTCCCTCATTCGTGCACGTGTGCATGTGTTGTCTCTCTCTGTCTCTAAAAATAAAAATAAAATATAAAACAAAAAATAAAGTAAAATAAAATAAAAATACCTGTTCCTGAGCCATGCCCAGACATGTGAATTCTGGTCTCATTGGGGGTGAGAAATGGTTCTAACATGTAGTCTACATGTGCCCACTCAGCCAGGGATATCCCAAAGGCTAGGGACTCTGTTCAGGTATTTTCTGGGATTCCCAGAAATGGTTGCCCTTAGGAGAAGGCTCTTACTGATACGGGAAATGGGGTTTCTTGGCAGGCAGTTCTTGTCCCCATTGTCTGGTGGGATACCTCTGGAATTTGGAGGCAAGCCAGCTGGAGATCACCTCTAGGCTGACCTGGAGTGTGCTATCCCCCAGGAAGGCCACTGTCTTAGTCTCCATGTCTTGAGGTCAGCATAGTTCTCTGAGGCTTTCTGGCTCATCCTCAGCTTTCTGAGAGAGGGTCCCAGTGGAGGGAAGGAGTGAAGGAGGATGGTGCTAGGGTGGGTCTAGGTCTCCTCCCCTGTGACTTCTCAGTTCCCTTTGTGATGATGGGTACATTCATCTTCAGGTGAGTGGATACAGTCACTCACCTCCTCCTTTGACTCTTCAGAGTGACTTTGCAACCTCTTCATCCTCATCTGAAGTATCCGTTTAGCTCTCACAGGATAGTCATATTTCCCTTACTTAGTCCTTGAGCCATGCATCACCCTGGCCCTGCATCACCATGAGCTTGTGTGTTTTAGTAGCCTGTAAAAGGTGAGCAGGCACATCTGTAGATGGAGCACCCATGCCTTTGACTCAGTGGCCTGGCATCCTGGGAATGTGCCTGCCGTGTCTGGGGAAGGTCACCTTCCCTGCTGGCTGTGGGATCACTGATGGATGATGCCTGCTGACTCAGACTTCATCCTATTCAAGTTTCCATTTCAGCCAGGTGCGAGGAGTCCCTGGTGGAGCAGGCCAAATGTACTATATTGCCAGCTTCCCAAAACAGAGCCCTGAGTGCTCATTGGCTTCCCACTTAGCCTTGCCCTGGGTCTGCCTCAGCCTGCTTGTCCCCCACCTCCCCCGACCCCCTTGCTCACCTACCATCTATCCTATTCTGTTCCCCAGTCTCCTTGTCCTGTTAGAGCTTTGTGACTGAGGGGCAGATCTCATCATCAAAAGACTTTTTTAATTGCTGGAAATGTTGTGTGGATGCAAGTTCCCTTCTAGAAAGATGTGCCTACTCCTGCTGTTTGCCAACAGAGCCCTTTACGACTTTTTCCAGTGGGGATGACTTATGTAGAGAGGCATTCATTCCTGTGATGATCTTGATGATCTGGGAGCACTTTGGGCCGTGGAACTGAGTGGGATCCAGTCTTGGACCTTGGTTTGCCCATGGAAATGTTGCAGGCTGGCCTTTACCCACCTCCTTCTATTTTCCAGAATCAGTTTATTGCCTCCTGAGGCATATCCTTTTCCCACCAGGAATGTGGTTTTTTTAGTTTGATGGTACTCCTGTCTTCTCTGAGGCATCCATCTGAAGATGTCCTTAACCCTAGGATGGTGGTCACAATATCAGGAAAACCAGATCCAAGGTTAAGTCCCTGATCCATTTTCAATTCTGCCTCTAATTCCCTACTCCATTGTTTCTTATCTAGCAAATTTGAACGAGTTGAGAAAGAGAATGTTCTGGCAAGAGCTGCGAAAGCACTGCCACTTCATCTCCCAGATAGTCTGAAACCCATTGTGGGCCTAAAAAAGCTAGAGGAAGACTAGGCCCACGGTGGGAGAGCTTGTCTCTCACCCTAACAGGAATTGCCTTTTGTGAGAGCCCTTGGGGTGATTCTGTCCACTGAAGGCTATGTCCTTGTTAGGAAGGCACTGTGAAACCCTGATCTCTGTGTATCAGGTAGTGCTGGCTCTGGCCCCAGGCCTCTTGTGGGGTCCTGTGAGCCATGTCAGCTGCTTATGGTTCCACAGTGTTTTGTTGTAACCTTATGGACACTGGGTTGTGTGAGTAATCAGGTTGCTCATGTGCACCAACGTCCAGGCCCACAATGTCCAATGTGGGAGTCACATGCTGCTGGCCAAATTGAGATGTACCCTAAGGGTCAGATGCACGAGGATTTCAAGGGCATAGATTAAAAAGAACGTAAAAGTGTTTTATAATTTATGTTGAAAACATATTAAAATTATAATATTTTGTCTACATTGGGTTAAATGGAATGTATTATAATTTAATCTGTTTGCTTTTGCATTTTTTAAAGTTTATTCACCTTAGAGAGAGAGGGAGGGGCAGAGAGAGGGCAGAGACAGAAACTCCTAAGCTGACTCTACACTGTCGGCACAGAGCTGGATGCGGGGCTTGAGTTCATGAATCGTGAGATCATGACCTGAGCTGAAATGAAGAGTTGGACACTTAACCAACTGAGCCACCCAGGCGCCCCTCTTTTGCATTTTTTTAAAAACATGGTTGCCAGAATACTAAAAATTCAATGTCAGGCCCATGTCAGTTCTGCTCTGTAAAGTTTAGAGCCAAATTTATGGCCTCCTTTGAGGAAGTGTCTGCATTGTTGTAGGTATGTGTATTTTCATGAGGTGTGTGAGAGCTAGTGATGGCAGCATTGCTCTCTGCCAAGTGCAGGTTATGTCTGGGTCATGGGCAGCAGGCAGACACAGCCTGGGTTCCACTATCCTGTCCAGGGTCTGCAGGGCTCCTGGGAGAGGATTTCATAGCTGAGTGTCAGGCATTTCACTGGGCATTGATCCTTCTCAGGAGTGTCCTTGGCATGCTGGGCTCCAGGAACTTGACTGAGAAAGGACAGGGAGCATCCTTGAGACCAGCACCTCTCCCTACTCTCTGCCATGTCAGTGAAAGGCCCAGGTGGTTCTGTTGCTTCTTTCTCTAGCCTTGGGGCCAGTGAGATCCTTTAAAAAAAAAAAAAAAAAAAAAAAATTTAATGTTTATTTACTTTTGACAGAGAGAGAGAGAGAGAGAGAGTGAGCGCGCATGAGCAGGGGAGGGGCAGAGAGAGAGGGAGACACAGAATCTGAATCAGGTTCCAGGCTTCAAGCTGTCAGCACAGAGTCCGACGTGGGGCTTGAACTCACATACTGCAAGATAATGACCTGAGCCGAAGTCAGACGCTCAACCTACTGAGCCACCCAGGTGCACCAAGGGCCAGTGAGATCCTTATGCTACCATGTCTGGTGACTTGTCCCCAATGTTCTCCCTCCCTGCCACAGAATCTGTTGTGTGAGGACCTGGGGTCTCTGTCAGTCAACTGCTCAAGCAGGCCTAGAGGTCTCTTGAACCATGGAATCTTCCCTAATCTTGACCTCAACCAGACCCTCATGATTCTGCTTCCTGCATTTCTTTGGGATCGCCCTGTCCTCTCCCACCTGGAATACTGCAGACAGCCTCCACTTTTTTCTCCCTGGCCACTGTAAACTTTCCACATACTGCTCAGACCCACCTTCCTAAACCACAGACTGGGTGGTGCCAGGCTCTAAGGGGCTCCCCCTGCCATTGGGAAAAGTTCTGGTATCCTTTCTCCTGTACCCCAGCCTTGCCGGCTTCTCACCTGACAAGCTGCCTGCTCTGGGCACCTGCTTGTCACTGGTGCTTTTCTGTGTATCTGTCAAGGCCCAGCCTAGGAGCAAGTCCTCAGGGTGTCCTGCCTGGCCTTTTCTGCCCTGGTAGGTGATCCTGTTGCTCCCACCAGGCCTGCTTCTTACAGTTCCTTGTACCACTTTTTTCTTACTTACTGAGTCCGGAGCTTCTGCCTCTTTGTTTTCTGAATTCTTGGGTGTCATGGTGCTGAGCTGTGATAAGTGTGTAGTAAATGTGTGGTGAGTGACTGGCCTAGTGTTCCTCTCTCAGGAACACAGACTGTTAGCTCCAAGGCTACTTCTATTGGCTGGAATTTCGGAGAGAAGGTGGCCCCATGTTCTAATGAAGAGAAGGCAGGCTTGCTGCCACTTTGCTGTGTGCATGTGTGTGTTCTATTCTCTGAATGGTGATTTCCTCATCTTTAAAATGGGGGTTTTACTGTCTGATGCAGAGGTGGAGTTGTGAGGATTACAGGAGACTGTATATTAGGTCTCCTGCACGGAGGCATTTGACAGTGCCCTTTTCCTCCATTTCTTCCCTTCCTTAATCAGGCAGACTTTCCCTCCCACCCCACATCGTTCATGTAAGAAGCTACTTTTTCCCACTGCTCTAACTCTTTGCCCCTCTTTGGCAGGAGGAGCTAGAGCATCTCAACCAGGCCAGTGAGGAGATCAACCAGGTGGAGCTGCAGCTGGATGTGAGTGTTGATCCTTTTCTTCACACCCTTGGGCTAGTCTCTGGAGGTGTCTTCTTTTCTCCCTGTTCAATACAGTGGCAGGGGAAGGGGCATGTATGAAAAACGAGAGGGGCTGGGACCCACACATGTGCCTTCCTTCTGCCCATGTCCCTGTCCCTTTGCCAGGAGGCCAGGACCACCTACCGAAGGATCTTGCAGGAGTCAGCAAGGAAGCTCAACACACAGGGCTCCCACTTGGGGAGCTGCATCGAGAAGGCCCGGCCCTACTATGAGGCTCGGCGGCTTGCTAAGGAGGTATGGCTAGCTGATGCACATTCCAGGAGGGGCGCATACAGAGCCTGGCCCTGGACTCTTCTAGTCACACAGAACACTTTCTGGTTTCTCTTATTTCTCTTCCCTTTGGTTCATGTCTCTTTTCTTTGCTCACCTCTCGATTCCTTTACCCTTTTCCTTCCCCCCCTTTTTTACACAAGTAATGGGTTCAGTATTGGAAGACTCTAATGTAACAGTAACTATAAAAGAAGAAAACCAAAATCACTCCAAATCCTGCCATGTGCCTGTTTCACATTTTTTGCATCTAGAATTTATTTTAGTCAAGTATGGTAAGACACAGAGACAGCTGCCATGAAAAGAGAGTTTATAACTTAAAATTTCCAAGAAGAAAGAGCATGCTGCACCACCTAGGGCCACCTGGGGAAGCACTTGGGTTGATCAGGAGGCGGAAGACATGAGAGGAAAGCTTGGCTCAGAGCCTTTATTGCGGTTATAATGGGAAGGAATGGGTAAGGCAGGGTAGGCAACTTTGATCGAATTTAGAGTTAGATAGGTTGAGTAACTGTGGGCCCTGGGCTATAGGGGTGGTTTCTATATTTTGGTACCTGGCCCTGGGTTAATGTAGGGCAGGGGAAATAATTGGCTTTGTGTGTGAGAGTTAGATAAAGGAGGTGGTGGGCTTTGGATTGGTTGGTTTGCATTTGAAAAGTATGCTCACAGAGGAGTTTAGTATCTCTAGGAATTAGCCCTAGGAAAACCCCAGGATGTGAAAGCATCATAAAATAGAGAAAATAAAAAACGTAATTAATACAATACAGATAACCCCTTGATTTTTGGGTGTGTGTATATCCTGCCAAAATGAGATTTATGATACGTGCTATTTTTCTTCCTTTATTTTACTTATTTACGTATTTCCATGTCAATAAATATACATCCATGCTATCATTTTTAAAAGCTGCTTAACATTTCCTCATATTATTATTATTATTGTTATTAATGTTCTATTATACACTTAATCACTTCCCTATAATTGGAAACTTAGGTTTGTTTCCAGTTTTATGTTTGGTAAGCATGGATGTAATGAGTATCTCAGAACACTTGTCTTATTTCCTTCAGCTTACATGCTGGACTGGAGGTGATGGTCTCAGGGGTGTACTCTCTGTGAGACTTGGTCCAAGTCAGTCACCACCTTCAAACTAAAGTGGGGTGGATCTTTCTTTGTTCTCCCTAGAGCCCAGGCCAGTGGCCTTTGCGAGTGCTGGGTTTCACACATTCACCCTGCAGTGGCAATATCATTTTCCAGTCCTTTTTTTTTTAAGTTTATTTATTTTTTTATTTTTGAGAGAGAACACAAGTGGGAGAGGGGCAGAGAGGGAGAGGAAGACACAGAATCCAAAGCAGGCTGACCTGTCAGTGCAGAGCCCAATGTGGGGCTCGAACCCACAAACCGTGAGATCATGACCTAAGCCCAAGTTGGACATTTAACCAACTGAGCCACCAGGCTCCCCATCCAGTCTTTATTTATGCATTTATTTCTTTTGAGCCATATCCTTACAAGATAGTCTTTATGGAATGTTGCTTCTTTGGCATTTATCCTTAGTGCAGTTTGGGAAGTGAAGCTGATATTGCACTGGGCCTTCCTCCTCTCGTCCTCATCCAGGATGGGTCTCCATGGGCGGTGGGGGTCCCTTGGGGCTCCCCATCCTGATGGTCCTGTCTTCCAGGCCCAGCAAGAGACACAGAAGGCAGCGCTGCGGTATGAGCGGGCCGTGAGCATGCACAATGCTGCCCGGGAGATGGTGTTTGTGGCTGAGCAGGGTGTCATGGCTGACAAGAACCGGCTGGACCCCACATGGCAGGAGATGCTCAACCATGCCACCTGCAAGGTGAGCCAGGTCTCCTCCGGTTCTGGTACTTCTTGGCTATCCTTTCATCCCATCTCCCTCTTTCTTCCTTTCTTCTACCCTCCAGCCCTCCCTCAGCTTTGATTATGTTTCAGGCAAATCCTTTTCCTTCCTCTCTGCCCTTTTTGGCCTCCATTTACATTTCCTTCTGACTTACGAATGTCTCTCTGGGCTCTTCTTGAACCTTTGCATCCAGATATGGGACTGACCCCCAGTTGATCCACCCCTGGATTCTCAAGGTTCAACACTCACATTTTGTTACATTTAGCTGTGACCCCTCACTTCTATGTTCAGAATGTTCTCCTTTTCTTACTTTTGGGCTCTGCTAGTGTACCGTGATTTCTGAAGTGTAATTTATGTATCATTTCTAAGCTACTCCCAGGGGACTAGGGAGTGGGAAGATCCCTGGCATCAGCTCCAGTCCACTGGGGCTGTTACAACAAAATAACATAGACTAGGTGGCTTAAGCAAGTTTATTTCTCACATGTATGTATCATTTCTAAGCTACTCCCAGAGGACTGGGGAGTGGGAGGATCCCTGGCATCAGCTCCAGTCCACTGGGGCTGTTAAATACAAAATAACATAGACTGAGTGGCTTAAGCAAGTTTAGTTCTCACAGCTCTGCAGATTAGGAAGATCAGGTGCAGGCAGATTTGGTACCAGGTGAAGGCCTGCTTCCTGGTTCCTAAACAGCTGGCAGTCTTTTCACTGTGACCTTGCGAGGTGGAAGGAGTGAGTGACAGCTCTCCAGGAACTCTTTTGTGAGGACACTAATCCCATTTATTTATTTTTTTAGTGCTCCCACCTGTATAACCTAATCACCTCCAATACCATCACCTTAGGGGTGAGGATTGCAACATGAATTTTTGGGGGGGTGGAGGAGAGATATAAACATTTAGTCTCTAGCAGCAGATGTCAGATCCTGAAGGATGGTCATGTCTTGAGAGGCAAGAACATGGGTCCTGGGTCAGTGATGTATGTCCTGGTGAATGTATGGCCAGGTGAATGAGGCAGAGGAGGAGCGGCTTCGTGGTGAGCGGGAACATCAGCGGGTGACTCGGCTGTGCCAGCAGGCTGAAGCTCGGGTCCAGGCCCTGCAGAAGACTCTCCGGCGGGCCATTGGCAAGAGCCGCCCCTACTTTGAGCTCAAGGCCCAGTTCAGCCAGATTCTGGAGGTAAGGCAGTGGGGGTGGGGGAGAGTGTGTGAATAGGCAGGAAGGGGGTAGGCATGGAGAGTGAGGGCAGTTAGAGGGGATGCCAGTGCCTCTCTGGTCCATCTGACAGACCAGTGTGGTGGCCCAGGTGGAGGTACATATGCTAAGAATGATACCTAGGAGTGGCAGTTGGGCTTGGGGAATGGGTCCTGGTAGAGAATGGAGTTGAAAGGAAGTAAATGAGAAAAAGTGGGAATCAGGGGAAACCAGGGAGAATGGGGATGAGGAACTGGCCAGATAGGGAAAGGGAACCATGGGGAGAGGAGGAGTGGGTGGGAATGAAGACCTGGGAGGAAGGTCTTGTAAGGCCGGGAGCAGGACGATACTGCTGGGAAAGAGGAAGAAGAGAAGAGTGAAGAGGGGCTAGGCTGGGTGGGGTGGAGCACTGCAGGTTTGTGTTGGATGGTGAGCTGGCCTAAGAGTCCAGGAAAGGAGGCACCAGTGGAAAGTGCTGAGTGGAGCTGAAGGGACTCCGCTCCAGGAGCCACGGACAGTTGGCCAGTGGGTCACCTCACTTTGTTCCTCCCTCTGCAGGAGCACAAGGCCAAGGTGACAGAGCTGGAGCAACAGGTGGCCCAGGCCAAGACTCGCTATTCAGTTGCCCTGCGCAACCTGGAGCAGATCAGCGAGCAGATCCATGCCCGGCGCCGGGGCCAGCCCCCTCATGCCCCTGGCCAGCGGCGCTCCTCCCCTGTGGGGGCAGAGGCCGGGCCTGATGGTGGCGAGGATGGAGACAGTGGTATCATAGAAGGCGCTGAAGGCGGGGTGCTGGAGGAGGGCAGTAGCCTGGGGCCTGGCCCTGCCCCTGACACAGACACACTGAGCCTGCTGAGCCTACGCACAGTGGCCTCAGACCTGCAGAAGTGTGACTCTGTGGAGCATCTGCGGGGCCTCTCAGACCACACCAGTCTGGATGGCCAGGAGCTGGGTTCCCGGAGTGGGGGGCGCTGGGGCAGTGATGGCGGGGGCCGTGGGGGCCGCCACCAGCGCAGCATCAGCCTGTAGTTCATGCTCAGGGTGGCTGGTTCCTACCACCATTGGCCCATGTAGGGCTCCAAGCTCCCTGTCCTCAGGTCCTTGCTTCCCTTGGAGAGGTCAGGTTGGTTCTTGTCTCTGGTGAATTTCTCTCCCTCCTCCCTCAGTTCTTTGCAGGTGGCAGCTCTCTTTGCCTTACCCCTTCAGAAGGCTTTTTCTATGGCTCTCACATTTGCCCTCCCCCTGCTAGCTCCTCTTGGTCTGATGTTCTTCACTGCCCCCTTTCTGCTTTCCTTCCATCTGTCTGGCTTTCCCCTCAGGGAACTTGGTCTAGAAGGTACAGGGTAGCCCACTGGAGAAGGTGGATGTGGGACCTGAGTGTTGACATCTTGGCCGCCTGGTTTGAGGCAATAGACAGGTGTCCCTCCCACCTCCCCATCTCCCAAGGGGGCCTAGGGATGCTACAGAGCCTCTGTCCTAGCCTGCCTGTATGTAATCTGTAAAATGCACTGTAGGACTGTGTGCCTCTGGAAAACACTACACTTCCCTGCAGTGCTCCCTTCTCATTACCTAAGCCACTTTGCTGTGTGTGCCACAAAGAAGGACTTGAAGGGTACCAGTGTCTCAGAGAGGGTGAAACCCAACCCCACTGTCCACATAGAGGACACCACCTCCAGACAGGCTCCCATGTGCATATTGTTTCCCCAGCTGAGCTGGGCCATTAACATTGCCAAGGTGCTAGTGGGTCTCTAGCAGGGTCAATGTTGGGGGGTGGAGACATAATGAGGTCCTGATGGTTGAGGCCTTCGCGGGTTCCTGCTGCAGAGTTGGGTTTACTTTTTCTGGGTGGAGGTCGCTGAGCTTAATCTCAGCGCCCTCCTGCTGGGTGGAGTTAGGGAATTTGGTGCTCAATCCCTCTCCCTCTCTCTTCCCCAAACCAGACAATACCTACTCCAGAATCCCTTGGGGACTGTTCAAGTTTGGCTACTGAGCCTTCTCTGATGCAGGGAGGGGTTGCCCTAGGGTGAAGGGACCCACCCTCCTTTGGGAGGGGTTTGGTGGTGCTCTAGGCTGTAAGGGAGGAAAAGCAGGGAAGCCACACTGGATCTGGGTGCCTTGGGAGAACTGGTCCTTCCTCCTTTCCCACCCTAAGAGGTCTGAGAGCTGGACTCTGGGCAGGATAGCTTGTGCCTAGGCCTGTATGCTGCTGCCATCAACTGGGAGGAGTGGGCCATCATATGGAGGGTGTTTCCCTGTGCTAAGATGGTCACTATGAGAACCACTGGGTTTGAGGTGGCCATGGGTGGAGGGGAGAAAGGGAGGGAGGATGTGGGCAAGCCTGTGTGCATGTGTTGGGGTGTGTGTGTGTGTGAGAGAGTGAGTGTGAGAGAGAAAGAAAAGGGTCTGCCCCTGATTTTATTTAAATAAAATAGTTTATGTAACAGTAATGTTTACTCTTCCTGTTAGGGAGGGGGAAGGGCGTGAGGATGGGGAGGGGGGAAGAGCAGGGCAAAGGGGGGGGTGCTTTTTGTATGGGGGAGTCAGGGCAGGGGAGATGCCCCCCCTTCCTCCCACCTGCCAAGCTAGGAAGGGTCTGTGGGATGGACAGGACATTGTCAATCACTGAAGGTCCAGACCAGATGAGGGTGCCAATCCTGGATGTGTCTGGATGTGAGCATGAAGGAAGGGGAGGGACAAAAGTGGGGTTCTGAGAGACTTGAATTTCAGATAGACCATAATCTTTGCCTCCAGCAATGTTTATGACATTCTTAGTGTAACTTTTTTGCTGTTTATCTGAAATTAAAATTTAACACATGTAAAAGATGATGTTCAAGTCAGGGTTTGACCTGTTGTGGGATAGAAAGGATTTGAATGTGTTTGGACCCCACAGCCTGTGAAATATCTAGTGGAGTCAGGTTGGGGAGGGATGAGGACTTCAGGAGCCACGGAGGTGTAGAGCGAAAGCTTTGGATTCAGCACCCTCACCTGCACCACCAGAAGTGTGCCAACATTTAGGGCCAGGTGAGGAGGGGGTCAGCCAGGAGATGGAGAAGGCTCTGCTAGGGAGGAGAGCAGGAGGTCAACTGGAAACCTGATGGGAAATGAGTGTCCTGAAGACACTTGAGGGGTAGGGTGGAGGGCAGAGCAGTGACCCTGGTGATCTCAGATGGCAGATGGCCCATCAGGAGCCACTGTGTTCTGAACATACTAGGTACTGTCCACGTATGAGACTGCCTTTCCTAACCTGGCTTTTTGACAGCAAATTATTTTTTTTCTCACAGATCCAGAGGAAGTCAGGTCAAGCTATCGGTAGGATTAGTTCTTTCTGAGGGTTGTAAGAGAAGGATCTGTTCCAGGTCTCTCTCCTTGACTTACAGACCTCTGTCTTCTCCCAATGTCTTCACATCTTACCTGTGTACATGTCTGTGTTCAAATTCCTTTCGTAAAGGTTACCAATCATATAGGATTCGGGTCTACTCAAATGACCTCGTTTTACCTTAATAACCATACAGTCACATTTTGGCTGGCTTACAACTGCAACATACACATTCTGAGAGAGAGATAAGTCAGTCATACGCAAGTCACCACTGTAAATGATGTAAAAGGTATCTGATCCTGTTCTTTCTGTCGTAACATCACTGGACTTACCTACCATTCTGCTTATTGGAATGCCCTTCAACCAACCTCTCTCCCTGGGAAGTAAAGTGTGATAAAGCAGATGAGTGCCAAGATATGCCCTTTATTACTGGAAGAGCTGCTATGAGAATGCATGGCCCATGTCTTTGGGCAAGTGGGCTTTCTGAGAGGACACCCCAGGGTCATACTTCCCTCCCAGTCTTTGACAGTGCAGGACCTGCAAGGCTTCTGGTGTGAAGGAGCCCCAGAAAAGAAGGGCTGACTGCCCACCCAGTTTACTCACAAAAACACCTACTAGATAAGGCAAGAGTGGAGAGCTAGTAGGAGGCTTAAAAGCTTATGGCACTTGCTCTGTGTGGAAGAAAACAGCCCCAGCAAATAGGCCACCAACCCTATCTTAACAATAGTGCCTTGTACTTGCCTAGGGTGACTCATGTGCTAGGCATATGAATTTACCCATTTAATTTCCACAACAACATTATGAAGTAAGTAGTGCCATGATTACCTTTTCATGGGTGAGAATACAGGCATAGTAGGGATGTCCGGTTTGCCCCTCACCTTGTAGAAGGTAATGAAGGCAGGTATTTGGACTCGAGTGCAAACA
Organism: Panthera tigris; assembly: GCF_018350195.1. Taxonomy (NCBI): domain Eukaryota; kingdom Metazoa; phylum Chordata; class Mammalia; order Carnivora; family Felidae; genus Panthera; species Panthera tigris. Next base: position 83,897,723 of record NC_056660.1, on the reverse strand, counting down.
CAGGAACCAGATGTGAGAAAGTGGAGTGGGTGTAGTCATCTTTTAGGAAGTTTTACTGGGAAGGGGGGGTCAAGGAATTTTGCTGTTTTAAAATGAGCAAAAGATGGTCAAATTCAGGTGATGTATCTCATCTCCCCCATTCCTGTACCATGTCATGTCACGCATCACACTGAGTGGTAATTAGTTCTCTCGAACTATGTCATCCCCGGGTGAGCAGCTGGGCCTCCATCTCCCCCGCACTTAATACATACCTGACACTTAATGTTCAGTAAATGCTTTTGTGTCTCCTCCCCATAGTCTGAACCTATGCCAAGTGACTTTGTTAGTACTGTGGTTAGGAGGTCAGCATCTATATCCACAGTCCTATAATCATATCTCTATATCTCCGGGAGGGTGTTCTCACACTTCTCTAGGTTCCAATTTTATCACCTACAAAATGAGACAGTGTAGGTGTGCCTAACACTATGCCAGGTCAGACAGGATGTTAGCCACAATGATCCCTATTAGTTCCCTGCAGCTTTGAGATGAAATGAACTTCAAATTAGGAGGCCTCCTACTATCTAGTGCTAGAGAAGGAGACTTTTTATAAAGGCCCCAATGAGATTTGGATTTACCTCGTCCTCTGTGAGTTTGGTGGTCACCCTCAACTTTTCTCGCACGCATAGCTAAGATGGGCTTCTTGGGTTGTAGTCCTGTTTGGTCAGCAGAGGGCAGCAGCCACCAGAAAGCGGGCTGAGCACAATCTGTTGGTTCTGGTTCTATCGATGTGATAATACTGCAGGCCTGTGAGGTTTGCCTCCTCGACCCTTGGTGGGTGGTCCTGGGAACCTAGAGGGGTGGGAGGTGGGGTGTATGCAGCAGAGTGGAGCCCACCTGGGCTTCCTGCATTTCTGGTGTGCTTGAATCTCCTGTTGTATGTGAAAACTGGTTCAGGTCTGGTGGGCAGCTGGTCATTTGAGACCAGATGTTCTGTGCCTCTTGATGCCCTGTTCTCCTCCTCAGAACTCACCTCCTTCCTTGTCCTCCTTAGTGCCTTGTCCCTCTCTCTGCTTCACCCTCTTTACATATTCCCCTCTTGAGAAGTCCCTTTGGCTTCCCTCCACCACCGCTCCTGAGCCCTTGGCTTTCTCTTTGTCCGCCATTCCGGAGCCCCAGGCTGCCACACTGCACCATACCTTGAATTAAGGGAGCCAGGGGACCATTTCACTGGCTGGCAAAAGGGTGTGTGGTGTATTAGATATTTAGCAAGATCTTTTAGAGTTGCAAACAATGTGGTAGGGCTTGCTAGGAACACCACAAGGTGTAATACCATGGATGGGAAAGTCAGGTAGCAAACACAGGTGCATACACGTAACAGGTGATACAGGGAAGTGAACAAATAGATGTTTAAGAGGGCATTCAGGGAGCTCTGGAAGGTTAGGAAAGATAACAGAGGGCTTTGAGCAGGGAATTACTCTTGAAGCTCTGGACCAGTCCCTGTCCTCAGGCTGGAGAAATGGTTTGGTGGGAGTACAAACTGGTGCAGCTACTCTGGAAAACAGTATGGAGGTTCCTCAAAAAATTAAAAAGAGAGCTATCCTATGACCCAGAAACTGCACTACTAGGTACTTACCCAAAGGATACAAAAATGGTGATTTGAAGAGGCACCTGCACCCCACTGTTTATAGCAGTGCTGTCAACAATAGTCAAATTATGGAAAGAACTCAAATATCCACTGTATGTGTGTACACACACACACACACTGGAATACTACTTGGCAATAAAAAAGAATGAAACCTTGCCATTTGCAACAATATGAATGGAACTAGAGTGTATTATACTAAGTGAAATAAGTCAGAAAGATATCATGATTTAATCATTGTGGAATTTGAGGAACTCAACAGATGAGCATAGGGGAAGGGAAGGAAAAATAAAAACACAGGGGAGGCAAGCCATAAGAGACTCTTAAATACAGAGAACAAACTGAGGGTTGCTGGAGGGGAGATAGGTGGGGAAATGGGTTAAATGGGTGATAGGCATTAAAAGGAGGGAACTTTTTGGGATAAGCACTGGATGTCATATGTAAGAGATGAATCACTGGGTTTTACTCCTAAAGCCAAGACTATAATGTACGTTAACTATTTGAATTTAAATTGGGGAAAAAAAAAAAAAAGGAATCCCCCCCCCCTCCCCATACTGCCTTTACCAGTCCTCTCATCCATGCTTTACTCTTCTGAAATTGTCCTAAGCTCATCTGGCCAGGGCCTGTGACTCACCTATCTTGGTGTTCTCAGGGGGTGGCACATGGCACTTTTTACCAGATATTTGCTCATTGACTTGCTTATACTTGTGCTACTCTTGGCACAAATTTTCCCCCTGCTTAACCTGTTAGACTTCTGCCTATGGTTCTGAGGCCCAGCTCATGTGGACTTTAGACCAAAGGCCCCATGGCTCCTTTAACTTATTGCAGGACTGGCCCAGTGTCACTCCTGATGTCATCTCTGACTGCATCTCACTCAACACTTAACATTGTACAATAGACATTCTATAAAGTAGAGTGACCATACAACATGTATGGTCTAAACTGGGACACTTGAGTGAAAGAGGCAGATGTCACCCAGGACCGAAAAACACTGGCCATACTGTCCAGATACAGTTGTTATTGGCCTGCCTCTGCCACACAGGTGTTCGTGCATATGCACGAGACACTCAATCCCTCTGGGCTTTGGTGTTCCAATCTGCAAGAAGGGGGGCCAGATTGGGTAGATAACATCTCAGGTTATCAAAAGCACTAAAATGATATGGCCAATGGAGGAAGTGGGGCCTGTGAGAGGTGTTTTGGTGAAAGCTGTGAGATGGTGGATGCATTTGTGGAGAGGTGTGGGGTCAGGGCATGAGAACTCTAAGTTCCAGATTGACTATGGACCAGCCTGGAGGCAATAGAGGGCTGCTAGACATTTCTGCTTTGGACATGAGGTGATGACCATCCAATGCTGTTGAAGAACTTGGAATGCTGGGCAGTGATTTCTCCTTCCTCAGTGCAGGTAAGATGGTTATCACCACACAGTGGAGATGAGCCAGCTGACTTATTCATCAATATTTTTGGAAGGAGGGGGTATAAAAATGAGTTTCTTCCCCATTTAAGACAGGATCATTTTGTTCTAGGATGGAAAGGATATTAGTTTGGAGTTTATCAAGAGAAGACAAATTCATCCTTGCTCAGTTACTGCTTCATCTCACATGTGCTTCTAGGCCACCTTGTCCCCTTTCCTCTTGCCTTGTGATTTCTGTGATAACATGCTATTAGGCAGAGTCCTCTCCACACTGAACAGAAGAGAATTTTAGGCATGCCAGAGCCTGTCCTCCTAAGGTGAGGCAGGAACTCCTACAGAGGTTGGGAAACAGAAAAGAGTGGAAGAAGTAGTGGGAACACTGCCATGGGAGGGTTTCCTGGTATGAGGCTCTTTGAGCTGCAGAACTCTCAGGTGTTGCTGCTGCTTAGAGGAAAATTAGAGTCATTTAAAGCCACCTTCTTCTCGTCACCTCAGTGGTGCTGTTGTGGTTTCAGCCTCCCACTCTCCTTGGAGAAAGAGGCCACAAGCCCACCTGCCCCTGCACCACAGGGTAGGAATGTGCAGTTTCTGTTCTCCCATTTGGCCTTCTTCCAGCTAATCTTTACCCAGCAAACAATTCCACTTTGCACAGGGACTTCCTAAATCCCTGATCACAAACTCTTCCTTCTCTCTTGAACAGTTGCATTTAGCAGAAGGGACTGTATAAGGCTACCCAGTTGGAAGGGGGACCTGCCAATAACAAGAAAGGACATGAGGCCTTAGGATGGTGTCCCTTAGAGAGAGGGAAACTATGTCTTCATGGAACCAACAAAAAGTTAAAAAAAATGCAAATAGGTGTGTAGTTCACCTGCCACTTTGTATAGTCTCTTTTTTATCCTGAATTGAATTAATTTTTCTTAAAAAATATATAAGACACAACCAGAGAGAAGGTGACAGACAAGAAGGCAGAATCTGAAACAGGCAAATTGGTCTGGAAGCATAAAAAGAGATGAGAGAAAGTAGTCTGCAACTAGAAGAACTACAAGAATTGGAGAAAGGGAAAGAAGTTGAGAAGAGAGGAAGAGGAATATGAAGATACATACAGTCAGCTGGAGGGAAGGACTTGACAGAAGAAGAGGAAAACACTCCCAGATGACTGAGCTAGTAACAGAAATGGTGTTCAGAGGTACCTGCTTATCAATGGAGTCCAGTCAAATTTTATAGCTCTCCCTTATCTTCACCTGCTCAATGTTGGTAGGTGTGGGACAATTCCTGGAGCTGCCTGCATTCTGCAGCTGACTGCCTGCCAGAGGTTTATGGCTCTGATGTCAGAGAAACCACTAATACATCTTGTTTCAGACATGCCTCGCCCTCTGTTGGCTCCAACGGTGTTTGATATCTAATAAGAACTGTTAAAAAAAATTCAGCTGATGAAAACCATAGAATGCATATGAAGGAAATTGAAGAAGATACAAAGAAATGGAAAAACATTCCATGCTCATGGATTGGAAGAATAAATATTGTTAAAATGTCAATACTACCCAAAGCAATCTACACATTCAATGCAATCTCAATCAAAATTGCACCAGCATTCTTCTTGGAGCTAGAACAAGCAATCCTAAAATCTGTATGGCACCACAAAAGACCCTGAATAGCCAAAGTAATATTGAAGAAGAAGACCAAAGCAGCAGGTGTCACAATCCCAGACTTTAGCCTCTCCTACAAAGCTGTAATCATCAAGACAGCATAGTATTGGCACAAAAACAGACACATAGACCAAAGGAATAGAATAGAGACCCCAGAATTGGACCCAAAAATGTATGGCCAACTAATCTTTGACAAAGCAGGAAAGAATATCCAATGGAAAAAAGACAGTCTCTTTAACAAATGGTGCTGGGAGAACTGGACAACAACATGCAGAAGAGTGAAACTAGACCACTTTCTTACACCCTTCACAAAAATAAACTCAAAATGGATAAAGGACCTGAATGTGAGACAGGAAACCATCAAAACCCTAGAGGAGAAAGCAGGAAAAAAACCTCTCTGACCTCAGCCACAGCAATTTCTTACTTGATACATCTCCAAAGGCAAGGGAATTAAAAGCAAAAATGAACTATTGGGACCTCATGAAGATAAAAAGCTTCTGCACTGCAAAGGAAACAATAAAACTAAAAGGCAACCAACAGAATGGGAAAACATATTTACGAATGACATATCAGACAAAGGGCTAGTATCCAAAATCTCTAAACGACTCACCAATCTCTACATCCAAACAACAAATAATCCAGTGAAGAAATGGGCAGAAAACATGGATAGACACTTCTCCAAAGGAGACATCCAGATGGCTAGCAGGAACATGAAAAGATACTCAACGTCACTCCTCATCAGGGAAATACAAATCAAAACTACACTGAGATATCACCTCACACCAGTCAGAGTGGCTAAAATGAACAAATCAGGAGACTATAGATGCTGGAGAGGATGTGGAAGAATGGGAACCCTCTTGCACTGTTGGTGGGAATGCAAACTGGTGCAGCCACTCTGGAAAACAGTGTGGGGGTTCCTCAAAAAATTAAAAATAGATCTACCCTATGACCCAGCAATAGCACTGGTAGGATTTTCCCCAAGGGATGCAGGAGTGCTGATGCATAGGGGCACTTGTACCCCAATGTTTATAGCAGCACTTTCAACAATAGCCAAATTATGGGAAGAGTCTAAATGTCCATCAACTGATGAATGGATAAAGAAGTTGTGGTTTATATACACAATGGAATACTACTTGGCAATGAGAAAGAATGAAAGATGGCCTTTTGTAGCAACGTGGATGGAACTGGAGAGTGTTATGCTAAGTGAAATAAGTCATACAGAGAAAGACAGATACCATATGTTTTCACTCTTATGTGGATCCTGAGAAACTTAACAGAGGACCATGGGGGAGGGGAAGGGAAAAAAAGTTATAGAGGGAGGGAGGCAAACCATAAGAGATTCTTAAGGACTGAGAACAAACTAAGGGTAGATGGAGGGTGGGGGAGAGGGGAAAATGGGTGATTGGCAGGGAGGAGGGCACTTGTTGGGATGAGTGCTAGATGTTGTATGTAAGCCAATTTGATGATAGATAGATAGATAGATGATAGATAGATAGATAGATAGATAGATAGATAGATAATCACATCTCCACCCCATGTCAACTTGTACTCATACATGTCTTTTTATCTTTATTCCTAATTTTCAAATAAAAGCAATAACAAGATCATAGTTCTATCTGACATGATACAAGTATTCCATGTACAACTGAAAATGGAAAGACCTTTCCCCAGGGGAAGATGCAAAGTCCTGGGGTGATGTTTTCTCTTCTTTATATTTCATAAGTTAAATACTACAATGTTGATGCCTTGATAGCTCAGTCAGTTAAGTGTCTGATTCTTGATTTCTGCTCAGGTCATGATCTCACGGTTTTGTAAGTTCAAGCCCCATATCAGGCTCTGTGCTGACAGTGCAGAGCCTTCTTCAATTCTCTGTCTCTCTCCCTCTTGTCCCTCCCCCCCATCAGGTTCTCTCTCTCTCTCAAAATAAATAAACTTTAAAAAGAAATACTAGTATGTAACATTAATAATAATTAAATACTGTGAGATAAAGTCAATACATCTGATACTATGGGGAAAATGGCAGAGTAGGAGGACCCTGAGCTCACACAATTCCACATTTACAACAAGATAGCACCTACCTCCAAGTCAATAAACTGAGGAGCAATCTTGAGATTGGAGAACAAACTCCACAACTAAATATAGAGACAAAGCTGCATTTGAAACTTAGGAAGGTCAGAAATACAGAGGGAGGCTACCCACAAAGGTAGGGAGCTGTGCACATGAAGAAAACAGTAATGGGGCCTCGCACCAGGGAATTCACGTGAGGAAGACTAATCCCCATAACATTTGGCTTCAAAAACCAAAGAGACTGAAATTGTGAATTTGTAAGCCAGTGGGACTTGGAACCTGGAGCTTTAAAAGTCAGCTGACTCAGCACTGGGCAAGCTGGGAGGGCCAGTGATAGCTGGACCACTGCCACTAAAGAGACAGTCACCTGATGGAAGGGCAACATAAAAGGAGAAGCTTATACAATGTCAGGGGCAAACAGGAAACAGATCTGTTCATACTGATTTTGAAGCATGTTGGGGGACATCTTTGAAAATGAGGGAGCTGGCAAGAGCCATTTTCCTGCTGCACACTCAGCATAAACACAAAGCCACCTGCAGGAGGTAGGGCTGCACAGACATTTGTATCCTCAACCCAGAGCTCAAAAACATGTTTCTTAAAGCTGCATGAACACCCACCCAGCCACTGGGTGAATAGCTGCCATCTCGTGCTCAGCCCAACTGTAGCGCAACACCCAGGTGCACATGCCCCTAGCCACCATTGCATACTATGCCCAGATGAAGGGTGCACTGCTGCCATTGTGGTGCATGCAGCTATTCCCTGCTGTCATTGCCTGCAGCCTCACACCCTGGCCACCTGGGGTGCAGGCCCTAGTCACTGCAGTGCTTCCAGGAATCCAGCATAGGACTAGTGGCCCAACAAATTTGACCAACAATGCCGCCCTGCTCCCAAGCTCCCTAGTGGACATGCCCTCCCAGAACTGGCCTTCCTGGGTCCCACTGACACCACAGAGAGTAAGCACAGACCAAAACGGGCAAAGAGACACTACAGATGACTATACTGAAAGGAAAAGTAACTCCGACACAGCAGCCAGGTGTAAGCAATATGCACAGGATACTCTTCTGAAGTGCCAGGTTCTGGTGTACAGGGAACATTGCACTGCAGGGCACTCCAGGACCTCCTCTTCATAAAGTCACTACTCCCAAGAGCAGAAGACAGCTGAGTTTACTAACCCAGAGAAACAAACACAGAAAGGCAGACAAAATGAAGAGACAAAGAAATGTATTCCAAATGAAACAATAGGACAAGGCCATGGACATAGAGCTAAGCAAAACAGATTTTAAAGCAATGATCACAAGGATACTCACCGGACTTGAGAAAAGAGTGGAAGACATGAGTGAGACCCTTAACACAGAAATAAGGCTCAATAAACAAAATGAGAAACACACTTGAAGGAATGAACGGCAAGCTGCAAGAAGCAGAGGAACAAATTAGTGGCCTAGAAGACAGAGTAATGGAAGGGAATCAAGCTGGAAAAAAAAGAAAAAAGAATTATACAAAATGAGAATAAACTTAAGGAAATCAGTGACTCCATCAAATGTAATAACATTTGTATTATAGGAGACCCAGAAGAAGAAGAGAGAAAAAAGAGGGAAGATAATTTATTTGAAGAGATAATGACTGACAATTTCCCCAATCTGGGGAATGAAACACATATCCAGATCCAAAAGGCACAGAGAATCCCCAACAAGATCAACAAAAGCAGAGCCACACCAAAACATATTGTAATTGATGTGACAAAATGTGGTGATAAAGAACAAATATTAAAAGCAGCATGACAAAAGGAGACAATAGTATACAAGGGAACTGCCCCATAAGGATATCAGGAGACTTTTCAACATAATTTTTTTAAGCTAGAAGGGAATGACATGATATATTCAAAATGCTGAATAGCAAAAATCTGCAGCCAAGAATATTCTATCCAGTAAGGCTGAATTCAGAATAGAAGGAGAGATAAAGAGTATCCCAGGCTAGATAGATGATAGATAGATAGATAGATAGATAGATAGATAGATAGATAGATAGATAAAGGGGTTTATGGGTTTGTGACCCATAAACCAGCCTTGAAAATAATATTAACAGGGACTTTCTGAGTAGAAATGAGAAACCAAAAGTGACAATATAAAGATAGGAAAAACAAAATCAATAAAATGAACGTTTCTGTAAAAAAAAAAAGTCAAGGAACTCACAAAAAAGGGATATAAAATATAATAATATATACCTAAAATATGGGGAGGAGAGAAAAAAAGAATGTATTCAAACTTAAAAGACAATCAACCTAATATAGATTGTATGCACAAGTGTTGTATGCAAACTTAATGGTAACCATATATCAAGAACTATTAACAAACATGCAAACAAAAAGGAAAAGATATCAAAAAATATTATTAAAAAAATCGGCTTACCATGAAAGAGAGAAGGATGAGCAAGGAACAGAGAAACGTCTTCAGAAACAACCACAAAAATACATATCTATCAATAATTACTCTTAAAGTAAATATACTTTATTTACACACACACACACACACACACACGTGTGTGTGTGTGTGTGTGTGTGTGTGTGTGTGTGTGTGTGTGTACTAAGATAGAATTCCTTCTATCCTGACTTTCTTGAGGGTTTTTACAAAGAAAGGATGTTGTATTTTGTCAAATGCTTTTTCTGCATCAATTGACAGGATTATATGGGTATTCTCCTTTACTTTATAAATGTAATGTATCACATTGATTGATGTGCAAGTATTGAATCAGCCCTGCTGCCCAGGAATGAATCCCACTTGATTATGGTGAATAATTCTTTTTATATGCTGTTTAATTCCCTTTGTTAGTATCTTGTTGAGAATTTTTGCATTTTTATCAGGGATGTTGACCTGTAGTTATCATTTTTTTGGGGGGGGTGGTTTCTGTCTGTTCTGGGAATCAAGGTAATGCTGGCTTCATAGAATGAGTCTGAAAGTTTTCCTTCTATTTCTATTGCTTGGAACAGCTTGAGAAGGATGGGTATTAACTCTAATTTAATTATCTGGTAGAATTCCCCAGGGAAGCTATCTGGTCCAAAGCTCTTATTCGTTGGGAGATTTTTGATAACTGCTTCAATTTCTTCACTAGTTATGGGTGTGTTCAAATTTTCTATTTCTTCACGTTTGAATTTCAGTAGTGTGTGGGTGTTTAGGAATTTTTCCATTTCTTCCACATTGTAAAGTCTGTTGGCATACAATTTTTCATAGTATTCCCTGATAATTGCTTGTATTTCTGAGGGATTGGTTGAAATAATTCCATTTTCATTTGTGATTTTATCTATTTGTGTCATCTCTCTATTCTTTTTGAGAAGCCTGGCTAGAGGCTTATCAATTTTGTTTATTTTTCAAAAAAAACAACCTTGGTTTCATTGATCTGCTGTATAGTTTGTTTGTTTGTTTGTTTTTAGATTCTATATTGTTTATTTCTGTTCTGATCTTTATTATTTCTCTTCTTCTGCTGGGTTTGGAGTGTCTTTGCTATTCTGCTTCTATTTCCTTTAGGTGTGCTGTTAGATTTTGTATCTGGGATTTTTCTTGTTTCTTGAGATATGCCTGGATTGCAATATATCTTCCTCTTAGGACTGCCTTTGCTGCATCCCAAAGTGTTTAGAGTGTCATGTTTTCATTTTCATATTTGTTTCATTTTCATATTTGTTTCCATATATGTTTTAGTCTCTTCTTTAATTGCATGGTTGACCCATTCATTATTTAACAGGATATTTTTTAACCTCCATGCGTTGAGGTTTTCCAAACTTTTTCTTGTGGTTGATTTCAACTTTGATAGCATTATGATCTAAAAATGTGCATGGTATGATCTCAGTTCTTTTAAATTTATTGAGGGTTGTTTTGTGACACAATATATGATCTATCTTGGAGAATGTTCCACATGCACTCAAGAGTAATGTATATTCTACTGCTTTAGGATGAAAAGTTCTAAATATATCTGTCAAGTCCCTCTGGGCCAGTGTATCATTCAGGGCTATTGTTTCTTTATTGATTTTCTATCTATATGATCTGTCCAATGTTGTAAGTGGAATATTAAAGTCCCCTGCATTTACCACATTCTTACCAATAAGATTGCTTATGTTTGTGATTTATTGTTTTATATATTTGGGTGCTTATGAATGTGGTGCATAGACATTTATAATTGTTAACTCTTCTTGATGAATAGACCCAGTAATTACGATATAATGCCCTTCTTCATCTCTTGTTACAGCCTTTAGTTTCAAATCTAGTTTGTCTGATATAAGTATGGCTACTCCAGCTTTCTTTTGACTCCCAGTAGCATGATAGATAGTTCTCCATCCCCTCACTTTCACTCTGAAGGTGTCCTCAGGTCTGAAATGTGTTTCTTGTAGATATCAAATAGATGGGTCTTATCTTTTTATCCATTCTGTTACCCTGTATCTTTTGATTGGAGCATTTAGTCCATTTACATTCAGTGTTTTTATTGAAAGATATGGGTTTAGAGTTATATGTTATCAGTAGGTTTCATGTTGTAGTGATGTCTCTGGTCCTTTGTGCTCCTTGCAACATTTCACTCACAGAATCCCCCTTAGGATCTCTTGTAGGGCTGGTTTAGTGGTGATGAATTCCTACAGTTTTTGTTTGGGAAAACATTTATCTGTCTATTCTGAATGACAGGCTTGCTGGATAAAGGATTCTTGGTTGTATATTTTTCATGTTCATCACATTTAAAATTTCCTGCCATTCCTTTCTGGCCTGCCAAGTTTCAGTAGATAGGTCTGCTACAACCTGTATGTGTCTACCCTTGTATGTTAAGGCCTGTTTATCCCTAGCTGCTTTCAGAATTCTCTCTTTATCTTTGAATTTTGCCAGTTTCACTATGATACGTCATGCAGAAGATTGATTCAAATTACGTCTGAAGGGAGTTCTCTGTGCCTCCCAGATTTCAATGTCTGTTTCCTTCCACAAATTGGGGAAGTTCTCAGCTATGAATTGTTCCAGTACACCCTCAGCCCCTTTCTCTCTCTCTCTTCTTCTTCTGGAACTCCTGTGATACAGATATTGTTCTGTTTCATTGAATTACTTAGTTCTCTAATTCTCCCCTTGTGATCCTAGATTTTTTTTATCTTTTTCTCAGCTTCCTCTTTTTCCATAATTTTATCTTCTAATTCACCTATTGTCTCCTCTGCCTCTTCAGTCCTCACTATGACCACCGCTATTTTATTTCTCACCTCATTTATAGCATTTTTTAATTCATTATGACTGCTTTTTAGTTTCTTGATCTCTGCAGCTGTAGATTCTCTGCTGTCCTGTATGCTTTTTTCAAGCCCAGCTATTAATCTTATGAGTTAATCTAAATTCTTGTTCAGTTATATTGTTTATATCTGTTTTGATCAATTCTTTAGCTGTCATTTCTTTCTGCAATTTCTTTTATAGAGAATTCTTCCGTTTCTTCATTTTTGCTAGTTTTCTGTCCCTTATGTGTTTTAAAAGCTTGTTATGTGCCCTGAACCTGCAAGCACTACTATATTAAAGCAGGGACATACACTGTTCAGGGCCTGGCCCTTAAGGAGGTGTTTTTTGGAGAGGGTTACTTGCACTTTGTTGTTGTAACTTTGGTTACTTTATCTCCCTACTTGTAGTGATGTTTTGGACCCTCCTTCATGTGTGCTTTGAATTGTTCATTGAAGTAACCCTGGAAAGGAAAAGAGACAAACAAAAAACAAACAGAAAACAAAAACATGCAAACACACATATTAAAACAAACAAACAAACAAACAAACAAACAAAAAACAAACAGAAAACCAGAAACACCAGCTACAAGTAAACAACAGGGTGATGGCAGTACTGACAGAAGGGGCCTTATCCCATACAACAAGAGAAATGACAAGTACAGGGTGGGTGGAGAAGAAAAAATAAACATTGACCAGGCAGAGAAACTATACAGCTTAATTCAGAGAGAGAGAAAGGAAAATAAAGTGTGAGGTGGGGAAAAGAAAGGAAGATAACATTGTCCAGACAGAGAAACTATATGAATTAGTTATTCCAGAGAAAGAGAAAGGACAATAAAGAAGGAGGTGTAGAACATGTATCAAGAGAATGGATTAAATATGTCTGCTTAAACAAGCCAAGAACCAGAGTAACCAGACTATAGGAAGGAAGAGTTAAGAAGGAGAAAAGGAAGGAAGAATATATCTATAGAATAAGAATTGTCTGAGAATTAAACCAAGCAATGCAATAGCGCTGGTCTGTAGGAGGGACCATCTAGTTTATCAGCATCAATCCTGCTCCTGTAGATATTCAGTTACCAGGCTCAGAGGGTCCTGTTGTTGTGTAGGAAGGTCCCATCTTCACTGTAGCCCTGCTGTCTGATCCCTGAGATCCCACCTTGGTGGTGGTGGGGAGAAAAATGGCAACACCCCAGTCTCTCCTCCACATTCCAGGTGTCCCAAACCACTCTGTTTGAGCTGTCCTCACTGTGCCAGAGGTGCAAATGAGGCAGTTTGTCTTGCTCTGTTGACTCCCGTGCCCCAGCACTTGGCTGGGATTCAAACTCTCCCTCTACGTGTCCGATAAGTGGTCTCTGGATGGCGGACACACAGGCTTTGTCCTGTCCCACAGCACTCTGGGGAGGGGATCGCTTTCTCCTACTGTGGAGAAGCGACCCTGATTTAGCCCCTGAGCCTGGGGCTGGCTCCCTTTCTCCCCAAGTGCACGATCAGGACAGCTGGCCCCAGTCTGGAGAAAGCCCCTCAGTTGGAGATTGTATCTTTCTCTGTCCTGGTCCAAGGTTTTTCTCTTGTCCAGATACAGTCTTATGCTTCCCCAGCCTCTCTTTCTCTTCCCTTTGTCTCTCCGCAGAAGGGGATCCCTCCTCCATTTGTTTTATCTCTCCCAGTTCACAATCACACACCTATGGCCTGCCAGGTTTTCCCAGTGAGTCCCTAGAAGAGACTGTCTCTTTTCCTCCTGGACTCTTTGGGTTCAAAGTCCTTTGGCTTCAACACTTCTTTGAGAGATGAGGGAACTTCGGGTTCCCCTACTTCTCTGCCATGTTGGCCTCTCCTCCAAGTTTCTGATATATTTTGGATACTAACCTTTTAACAGAGATATAATTTTCAAATATATTCTCTAATTCTATAGGTTGCCTTTTATTTTTGTTGATTGTTTCCTTCTCTGCATAGAAGCTTTTTATTTTGATAAAGTTTCAATAGTTTATTTTTGTTGTCCCTGCCTCAGGAGACATATCTAGAAAAAAGTTGCTATGTCCTATGTTAGAGAAATTACTGCCTGTGCTCTCTTCTAGGATTTTTATAGTTTCAAGTCTCACATTTTAGGTCTTTACCCCATTTTGAGTTTGTTTTTTTATATGGTGTAAGCCAGTCCACTTTCATTTTTTTGCATGTAGCTGTCTATTTCTCCCAACACCATTTTTTTGAAGAGACTGTCTTTTTTCCCATTGTATATTCTTTCTTCCTTTGTCCAAGAGTAATTGACCCTATAAATGTGTGTTTATTTCTGGACTTCTATTCTATGCCATTGATTTATGGATGGGCACTCAATTCTCAATAATTGATATGTAAGTTAAACATCATTCTCATCTATTTATTAAGTCATGTCCCATGGACCTGGTCTTAGGATGTTGTTAGTGTTAGCCATTATGAATCATTGTCTGCCCTTGGAAATTGTAGAAGTGCAATATTTGAGAAAAACTCTCCCCAACCACTTGTTCCCAAACAGACCAAATTCAGGCTCCTTTGAAGGGATAAGACAAAGTTGGTGTCTGAAATTTGTTTTGACCCCGAGAAGATTCTTCATTGTTCTGTTTTCCTATTTCTCTCTGGCAAACTAACTGGCCTAAAGTTTAGCTTATATCTCCAGTGAACCCATCAATTAATTCCCAACTGCTTTTCACCACAACCTTCACCAGTTTTAGAGCTTTCTTAGGTTTGACCATTTTTCACAATCTGTTGCAAAAGAAGTCAGTTTCTTTGGAGAGAAATTTGGACATCTCTGTTCTATGGTCTGCTTTGAAATTTCCATTGGAAAAATGTCTGCCATGGCCCTGGTGCTAATTTCTGTCTCTCTCAGGGAGACAGCCCTCTGACTAGAGGCAGGAGTGAGAAGGAGCCCTGTGTTTTTGGCTGTACCAGTTGGGAGTGGAATTTCCATCTTGTTGAACTAGGATAGGAGCAAGGACTGGATCTTGGTTCAAATAATGTTTGAACTGTTTTTTCAAACAATTTACAAACTCAGAATTTCCTGAGTAACTCTTTCTTCATTTACTGCAGGAAAATTTGCTGACTTAACCATTATTATTATTATTTTTTCAATAGTTTACTGGTCTGCAAAGCTTTTCATACTAATGTGTGAAAAGTGGAACTGTCACAAGAATGCCACTTTAATTTGGTCTCAGGTGTACCCAGAGCTTGTTGGAGCCAGGGCATGTTGATTATATTTAAGTTCAGAATTACTACCCCCCCTTCACTTTCCTGTTACAATTATGGAGCCAGATTCACTACCATTACACCATGAGGAAAGGTGTAATTATGTATGTGGGAAAGGATGATTGTAGGAAGAAAGGTTCTTTCAACTGTTTTCCAGAAACAGAAGATGGCAGGTGACTCACATACACATGCAGTCTCCTCCTCAGCCACTGACACATTCATGATGACCTTTCCCCGTCACTAACTTGTAGCACTCCCACCCTGGTCTGTCACCTAAGTCCAGTCCTAATTGTCATCATACACATCACTTCTATGTTGGTCCTAGTGAATGAAATCAAGTTTAAGAGGTTACAGTTAGGAGCCCAGCTCTGGACTCCAGGAGACATCTGAGTTGGCTATGCGTGCTCATTCTCTATCTTGAGCCTCTCTGCCCACTCTTGGATAGGTGGTGGCATGAAAAAAGGTACAGATTCTAGGGATTCTTCTATGGCTATAGCCCATCATACTGGCTGTTATCAGAGCAGAGGGGACCTTGGCTTCCCATCTCCCAGGAAGGAGACATCTGTGGATATAAAGATCCTTGAGTAGTCATAAATAGAGTATGCAATATTTCTTAATGTGAATGTCCTTATACTCTTGACACCCTGGATGGTGGGCAGGGGCCAAACCTCATTTGTTCATTTCTGCCCAGTGAACCCAGTCTGAATCTTAGTTCATCTCCCAGTTTCACTTGAAAATTCTCCCCTTGCAGTTCACAGATCCTGAGTCAGGAACAACTCTTAACACTCTCTTGGGACTTCTGGAAATTTCCACATCCTGTTCAGCTCTACCTAAAGATAACATTTATGATATAAATGTGTCAGAACCATACAGCAGAAAAAGTCAGGAGGTGAAAGCACAAGCTCCTTCTAGCATTTCCCCTCCCAAGTTTGTGGTTGTGGGCACTTACTTATCTTGAGAAGAAAATGAATCAATAAATTGATTTCAAAAATATTGCTCAGATAGAAAAGCTTATTATTCTGTTCGATATGTATTTGCCTTAATGTCTATTTTGCCCAGGCACTGTGAAAATAGCAGTAGAAAATACTGCTCACATTGCAGAGCAATGCAGAAACCCACATTGCAGAGCTCACCATTCCCAGGGGAAACATGGACACTGAGTTCCTCACCTTTTTCCTTCTGCCTGTGCCTGTCTCACAGTCCTTCTTCCCATGCCCTGAAACTATGCTATACCCCAGCTACTAGCCACCCATTTGTAGTTGCATCACGTTGTCCATGGACTATACATTACACGTGCATAGTCTCCAGTTGGATGGCTGCACCTAATGATTTCTCTCTTCCAAGAATGCCCACTTGCACCCCATATTGAGCTGGTCTGACTACAGTCCTGATGGTCAGAGCCCTTATCATTCTACCTTTATTGGATGCTGCAAAGGGAATTCCAGAATACAGAGAAAACATATCCTGGACCAGGTAGGCCACCTCTACAGAAGTTCTTTACCCTAAGGTCTACAGACTCCCAGTCTATGAACAACATTCAGGAGTAAATTAATGCGATTAGGAAAAATTATTTATTTCTCCCAGGCTTTATAAGAATTATAGTTTTCTCTTCCATGTTGAATGGAACCAACCAAAGAGGTTTAGAAAGATTTGTGGATTGGTTGTCAAGAGAAACCACAGGTTGTATCATGCCATAGTTGTTACAAACAAGCCAAAATTTTCCTTACATTAACCACAACTTCAAACTAACTGTGGCTATTAGACTTTCTGTTAGGTTTGTGCTTTAATAAATTAATAAAGAAGTACATATACTACTTATCATAAGGCCTTTATTTTATTATCTCAATTACTGTATTTTAATATAATTTATTTCCTTTGTGAGGCTCTGTACCATATTTTATGCATTAAAAAGCATATCTCTGAAAAGAATTCTATCAATTTTACCGAATGGTCAGAGGAGACTGTGCTTAAAAAGTTTAAGAAGGCCTGCCCCAAATTCCCCAGAATAGATCACATATTAGCCCACAAAACTAGCCTCAACAAATTCAAGAAGATCAAAATTATACCATGCATCTTTTCTTCTCTTTTTTCTTTTCTTTTCTTTCTTTCTTTCTTTTTCTTTCTTTCTTTCTTTCTTTCTTTCTTTCTTTCTTTCTTTCTTTCTTTTCTTTCTTTCTTTCTTTCTTTCTTTCTTTCTTTCTTTCTTTCTTTCTTTCTTTCTTCTTTCTCTTCCTTTCCTTTCCTTTCCTTTCCTTTCCTTTCCTTTCCTTTCCTTTCCTTTCCCTTCCTTTCCTTTCCCTTCCTTTCCTTTCCTTCTTCTCTTCTCTTCTCTTCTCTTCTCTTCTCTTCTCTTCTCTTTTTTATTTTCTTTTCTTTTCAAAAAATATTTTATTTGTAAGTAATCTCTCCACCCAAGCTTGGGCTGGAACGTACAACTATGAGATCAAGAGTCACATGATCCACTGACTGAACCCCCTGGCACCACACCATGCATCTTTTCTGACTAAAACACTATGAAACTGGAAAACAACCACAAGAAAAAATCTGGAAAGACCACAAATACATGGATGTTAAACAACATGCTACTAAACAGTGAAGTGGGTCAATCAGGAAATCAAAGAAGAATTTTTAAAAAGTACATGAAAACAAATGAAAATGAAAGCATAACAGTGCAAAACCTTTGGAAGCAAAACCTTAGAAGCAAAAAGTGCTTCTAAGTAGAAAGCTTATAACAATACAGGCCTATCTCAAGAAAAATCTCAAATAAACAACCTAACCATACACCTAAAAAATCTAGAAAAAGAACAACAAACAAAACCTAAAGCCAGCAGAACATAGGAAATAATAAATATTAGAGCACAAATAAATGAAATAAGAACTTGAAAAAAACAGTAGAATAGATCAATAAAACCAGGAGCTGATTCTTTGAAGAAATGAATACAATTGATAAACCTCTTACCAGATCCATCAAAAAAGAGAAGAGAGAGAGAGAGAGAGAGAGAGAGAGAGAGAGAGAAAGGACTCAAATAAAGAAAATTACAAATGAGAGAGGAGAAATAACAACCAACATCTCAGAACAACAAACAATTATAAGAGAATGTTATGAAAACTATATCCAACAAATTGGACAACCTAGAAGAAAAGAATAAATTCCTAGAAATATTTAAAATACAAAAACAGAAACAGCAAGAAATAGACAATTTGAATAGACTGATAGCCAACAAAGAAATGGAATCAGTAATCAAAACCCTCCCAACAAACAAAAGTCCAGGACCAGGTGGCTTCTTGACCAAATTCTACCAAACATTAAAGAAGAGTTTTCACTCTTATGTGGATCCTGAGAAACTTAACAGAAGCTCATGGGGAGGGGAATAAAAAAAAAAAGGTTAGAGAAGGGAGGAGCCAAAATATAAGACACTCCTAAAAACTGAGAACAAACTGAGGGTTGTTGGGGGGAGTGGGAAGGAGGGGAGGGTGAGTGCTGGGTATTGAGGAGGGTACCTGTTGGGATGTGCACTGGGTGTTGTATGGAAACCAATTTGACAATAAATTTCATATTTAAAATAAATAAATAAATAAATAAATAAATAATAAATAAAATATAAGTATAAACAACAACAACAACAACAAAAAGAAGAGTTAATACTTATTCTTCTCAAACTATCCAAAAATTAGAAAAGGAAAGAAGGCTTCCAAATTCATTCTATGAGACTAGCATTATCCTGATACCAAAACCGAGTGAAGACACTACTAAGAAAGAGAACTACAGACCAATATCCCTGATGAACATAAATGCAAAAGTTTTCAACAAAATACAAACAACACATTTAAAATATCACTTACCATGATCAGGTGGGATTTATTACTGGTGTGCAAGACTGGTTCAATATTTAGAAATCAATCAATGTGATAAATCACATCAATAAGAGAAAGGATAAAACCCTATGATCACTTCAATGTCTGCAGGAAAATCATTTGACAAGATATAACATCTATTCATGATAGAAAACATCAACAAAGAAGGGGTAGAGGGAACATACCTCAATATGATAAATGTCTTATATGAAAAAACAAACAAACAAACAAACAGTGAACATCATCCTTAATGGGGGAAAAAAAAGTTTTCCCTTAAGGTCAGGTACAAAACAAATACGTCCACTCTCACCACTTCTATGCAAAATAGTACAGGAAGTCTTAGCCACAGCAATCAGACAACAAAAAGAAATAAAAGGCATACAAATGAGCAAGGAGGAAGTAAAACTTTTACTATTTGTAGATGACAAAATAGTACATATAGAAAATCCTAAATGCTCCCTGAAAAAAACTACTGGAACTGATAAATGAATTCAGTAGTTACAGGATACAAAATCAATGTACAGAGTCTGTTGCATTTCTATACACTAATAATGAAGAAGCAGAAAGACAAATTATGAAAACAATCCCATTTACTGTTAAACCAAAAATAATAAAATACCTAGGAATAAACTTAACCAAAGTGGTTAAAAAAAAAAAAAAACAAAAAAAAACACCTCTTTTCTGACAACTATAAAACATTGATGAAAGAAACTGAAGATGACACAAAAAATTCAAAAGACCTTCCATGTTCATTGGTTGGAAGAACAAATATTGTTAAAATGTCTATACTACCTAAAGAAATCTACACATTGAATGATATCCCTATCAAAATATCAATAGCATTTTTTTCACTTAACTAGAACAAACAATCCTAAAATTTATGTGGAAACACAAAAGATCCTGAATAGCCAAATCAATCTTGAAAAAGAAAAACAAAATGGTAATACAATTCCAGACTTCAAGTTATATTACAAAACTGTAGTAATTAAAACAGTATATACTATTAGCACAAAATAGATAAATGGATCAATGGAACAGAACAGAAAACTGAGAAATCCACAATTGTATGGTCGATTAATATTTGACAAAGCAGGAAAACCTTATCCAATGGGAAAAAGTCTCTTCAACAAATGGTGTGGTTTTGGGAAAACTGGACAGCTACTTGCAAAAGAAGGAGACTGGACCACTTTCTTATATCATACACAAAATAAACTCAAGAGGAACAAGAACCCAAATGTGAGACCAGAAATTATAAAAATTCTAGAAGAGAACACAGGGAGCAATTTTTTTGACATTGGGCATAACAATATTTTTCTAGATATGTCTCCTGAGACAAGGGAAATAAAAGCAAAAATAGGGACGCCTGGGTGTCTCAGTCAGTTAAGCGTCCAACTTCGGCTCAGGTCATGATCTCATGGCTGGTGAGTTCAAGTCCTGCGTCCAGCTCTGTGCTGACAGCTCAGAGCCTGGAGCCTGCTTCGGATTCTGTGTCTCCTTCTCTCTCTACCCCTCCCCCACTTGTGCTCTGTCTCTATCAAAAAATAAATGAGTGTAAAAAAATTAAAAAAAAGCAAAAACAAACTATTGGGACTACATCAAAATAAAAGGCTTCTTTCTGCACAGTGAAGAAAAACATCAACAAAACTAAAAGGCAATCTGTGGAATGGGAGAAGATATTTGCAAATGATAAAGGGTTAGTATCCAAAATGTATAAAGTACCGATAGAACTCAAAACCCCCAAAACAAATAGTCCAATTAAAAAATGGGCAGGAGACATGAACAGACATTACTCTGAAGAAGATATACAGATGGCCACATGCACACAAAAAAATACTCAATATCAAATATCATCAGGGAAATACAAATCAAAACTACAATGAGATAACACCTCACACCTGTCAGAATGGGTAAAATCAACAGCACAAGAAACAGCAGGTGCTGGCAAAGACAGGGAGAAAAAGGAACCCTCTTTCACTATTGGGGGAACGCAAACTGTTGCATCCATTGTGATAAACAGTATGGCAGTTTCTCAAAATGTTAAAAATAGAACTTCCTTATGATACAGTAATTACACTATTGGGTATTTAACCCAAAGAATTCAAAAACACTGCATGCACCTGCATGAATACATGCACCTCTATGTTTATATCAGGATTATTTACAATAGCCAAATTATGGAAGCAATCCCTATGCCCATTGATAGATGAATGGATAAAGAAATGGGATATATTTGTATATGTATATATTTATATATGTGTGTGTGTATATATATATGTATATATATATGTATATATATATACATACAATGGAATATTGTTTAGCCATAAAAAAACAATGAAATCTTGTCATTTGCAACATGGATGGAACCAGAGAGTATTATGCCAAGTGAAATAATTCAGAGAAAGACAAATATCATATGATTTCACTTATATGTGGAATTTAAGAAATAAAACAAATGAACGGGGGTGGGGGTAAAAGAGACAAAGAGAGAGGCAAACCAAGATATAGAGTCTTAATTATTGAGAAAAAAATGGATGGTTACTAGAGGGGAGATGAGTGGAGGGATGGGCTAAATAGGTGATGGGGATTAAAAAGTACTCTTATCATGATGAGCATTTTGTAATATATAGAATTGTTCAATCATTATTTGTGCACCTGGAACTAATATAACACTGTTTGTTAACAATAGCTTAGTAAAAAAAGATGTAAGAGGCACCTGGGTGGCTCAGTTGGTTAAGTGTCCAACTTCAGCTCAGGTCACGATCTGGCGGTTCATGTGTTAGAGCCCCGCATCGAGCTCTGTGCTGACAGCTCGGAGCCTGAAGCCTGCTTCAGATTCTGTGTCTCCCTCTCTCCCTGCCCCTCCGCAGCTCATGCTCTGTCTGTCTGTCTCTCTCTCTCTCTCAAAAATAAATAAACCTTAAAAAAATTTTTAAAAGATGTAAACATGTAAAAAAAAAATGTTACCCAGATGATTTCAATGAAGACTGATACCTATAGCCATGACCCCTGACAATTCCTAAAATCTTCTACTTACATCTGGGGTGCCAGGGACATGTCTTGGAACTATCTGGATCCCTCATACACCCAGCACCAACAATCTAATCTTAGAATACTAAAATAAGAGGGAATGAAGGTTGTACAGAGAATACGACCAAACCTGCTTTCCAGGTTTGACAACTAACACAAACCTTTGCACCTGGATATTCTTCAACCCTATGGGGCCCACCCAGTGTGAATACCCTTTATTGATCCTCTCCACACCCTACCCAGTGGGAGGTCCTGCTGCCATTCGGGTCTTGGAATTGGCAGAGATTCCCAGAGCATATCACACATTCCCTCTTTTGCCTTACCCTTGCTTAAACTGCCCTCTGTAACTTGCAGCCAAGAGAATATTAATCAAGACACTTAGTCGACCATTGATTTCTCTTAATTTATTTGTGTCTGTCAAGGTATGAATGTTTGTTCAGGACAACATCCACAAATAATATACTTGACAAGAACATATTCATCAGTGTTATTTATAGTTTTGATATTTTTCTTGTTCTGCTTTTTACTCTAAAGGTACACACCATGAACTTCCCAGTTCAGCCAAACCTCTGGCCACAGTAACCTAGAGGACAGTTATGCCCACCCCTACTTGCTTCTCCTAGTTGGAATTTTCCAGACACCCATTTGTCCCACACCCAAGCAACCTGTTACATCTCCTCCTTCCTCAGGCCAATCTCTGGTTCTAAAATTGAACACTGATTATTTTTTTAATTTTTTTTAACATTCATTAATTTTTAGAGACCCAGAAACAGAGCATGAGTGGGGGAGGGGCAGAGAGAGGGAGACACAGAATCTGAAGTAGGCTCCAGGCTCTGAGCTGTCAGCACAGAGCCCAACACGGGGCTCCAACCTACGAACCAGGAGATCATGACCTGAGCCGAAGTAGGACGCTTAACTGACTGGGCCACTCAGGTGCCCCTTAACACTGATCATTTTAAGTTGATTTACTCTTTATTGAATTTAAAGTTAATAATACATGTCATGGCAAAGATTAATGTTACTGTTCTCAGACTTCTTAGTTTTGTGATCTTGATGCTAAGTTTCTCTTTTTCTTTACAAATTTTTTTCATGCTCTGCCTTCCATTTTAAGTTCCATCTTGATGGATAACAATTATTGCAAAGAATATATGTCTGCTGTAAAATACTCAGAATGTAGAAGTATATAAACAAAAAGTGGAAGTTACATGCCTTCCAGGGGCTTCTACATCCTGTGGTTGGTTTCTGAGCTGGGATGTTCCAGGTGTAGCTTTCCTGAGGCAACAACTGCTCCTATAAGCTGTAGGAAGGTACTTTAGGGAGGTGTGTCTATGGATGGGTACAAGAGTTCAAGTCCTTATCCCTTCTGCTAAGCCTTTCGAACTTGGGTATGTTATTTCAGCTCTTTATGCTTCAGTTTCTTTATCTTTAAAGTACAACCTGATCACGATAGTTATCTCTATATCATAGGGTTGCTATGAAGATTAAATTACTTCACACACATGGTAAATCTTGACTACTATTATTATGATTTTATATCTTTCTGGCTACTGGAGGTCTTTGATCCAAGGAATAAGGAGATACTACAAATTCAAGAACATGAATTAACTAATGAAAAGACCAACAGCACATACCTCTGAGGTATGGATGGAGCACTTTAATTTTTCCAGTTTCACTGAGATATAATTAACACATTGTATAAGTTTAAGGCATATAACATAATAATTTTAAAATATTTTATTGTAAATTCCAGTAGGATTAACATAAAATGTGTAACATAATAATTTGATATATGTATATACTGTG
This sequence comes from Panthera tigris, assembly GCF_018350195.1. NCBI lineage: Eukaryota > Metazoa > Chordata > Mammalia > Carnivora > Felidae > Panthera > Panthera tigris. The sequence continues at coordinate 83,873,859 of NC_056660.1, read as the reverse complement.
AAATGATTACCACAATAAATTTAATTAACATCATCACATCACATAGTTACAAAATTGTTTTTGATGAGAACTTTTAAGATCTATACCTTTGTCAACTTTCAAATATGATACAGTATTTTAAACTATAGTCACCATGCTATGCATTATATCCCCAGAACTTATTTATCTTGTAATCGGAAGTTTGTCTCTTTTGACTGTCCTCACCCATTTTCCTTGCCCTCTACCCACTGCCTCTGGTAAGTACCAATCTGTTCTCTGTTTCTAATAGTTCGTTTTCACAGATTCCACATATAAGTGAGATTATACATTATTTGTCTTTCTGTGTCTGACTTATTTCACTTAGCATAATTCCCCTAATGTCCATCCACGTTGTCTTAAATGTCAGGATGTCAGGATGTCCTTCTTTTTTATTTCGGGATAGTATTCTATTATATAATTATATATATATATTATATATATTATATATAATATATATATTATATATATAATATAATAATATATTATAATAATATATATTATAATAATATATATATTATATATTATTATATATGTTATATTATATATATAATATATATAATATATCATATAATATGTTATATTATATGATATATTATATTATATTATATATTATTATTATTATATATAATAATATATATTATATATATTATTATATTATATATTATATAATATATTATATATTATATATATTATATATTATATATGTATATAATATATTATATATATAATATATTATATATATTATATATATTATATATGTATATTATATATTATATATATTTATATAATATATATATTATATATATTATATATTATATATATTATAATATATATAATAATAATAATAATAATGTAATAATATATATAATATATAATATATATATAATATATATATATTATACTTCCTTCATCCATTCATCTGTTGATAGACACTTATGTTGTTTCCATATCTTAGCTATTGTGAATAATACTGCAATGAGCTTAGGGGTGCATATATATTCAGGATAGTGATTTTGTTTCATTCAGATATATACCCAGAAGTCCAATTGCTGGATCAATGGTAAATTTAATTTTAATTTCTTGAGGCCCCTCCACATACTGATTTTCACAGTGGTTGTACCAGTTTACACTCTCAGATGGAGTACTTTCATACAGTAAAGAGTGTCCTGAGGAGAGAAGTGCTGGCCAGTTGGATACACACTTGAAAGGACAAAGTTAGAGAGACCTAGGTAGGGAGACTGGGGCACAGAGAGTGGGAAATCCATTTTTATTGTTTAAATCACCCAGTGGGTGGCATTTTGTTATGGCAGCCCTAGGAAACTAAGACAGTTACCTTCATAATTTGAACCCAAGATGCATCCCTGCTGCACACCTTCACACACCCACCACTCTGTCCAAACTGGTTCACTCATAGCACTCACATAGAACTTTTGTTTTTGACTTCTAGGCTTATTCTGTTATCTGGAAAACTTCCACATCTCCATCCTAACTCTTTTTTGTTTTTAATTATTATTTTTTTAATATTAAATTTATTGTCAAATTGGTTTCCATACAACACCCAGTGCTCATCCCACCAGGTGCCTCCTCAATGCCCATCACCCATCCTCTGCGCCCTCCCACCCCCATCAACCCTCAGTTTATTCTCAGCTTTTAAGAGTCTCTTATGGTTTGGCTTTCCCCCCTAACTCTTTTTCAAGTCACATTTCACATCCCAACACCCTTATATGTTCTGCCCCTTACATGTTCATGTGGGGGTAGAAAGCACTTTTTGGTCATGCAAATGAGTGAGTGGGGAAAAATGCCTTGAAGTTGGTAGTAAGAAGTACTTAGGGTGACATTTTCTCTCTTTTAGTAATCTCCTTTCATGCTCCCATGGCAGCTGATCTAGAGTCTCAACTCCTACTGAGCAATGGTCTCAGGAAAGCATCCCAGTGCTGGGCCTAGGCCCTAGCCCAGACCTACACTGTAACCTTGGCCTCCCCAGGTTTCCTGGTAGGATTGCTGTGAACATCACAAGATTATTCACAATGGCTTGCACATCAGGACCTGATCCTTACTCTGACTTGTCCACTTCTCAGATGAACAATGGTGGGCCTCAGGATGACACCTTCCTCATGGTGCCCCAAACTGTGGATTTTGATGAATTCCATCTCTACTTCTTGAACTAAACCAAAAAGCTGGGACACAGAGTTGGGATCCTCATTTTTCGTCTGGTGGTTTCTCCACATGTGACAACTGCTTCTTCACTTTCCCTCCAGGCCTAAGGGAGTGGGGATTTCAGAGGCCAAATGCCTATGAACTTACCTGAATCTCATTTACCTTCCAGGCTCCACGTTCAAAAACCACTGCATATCTGAGCTTCTGAACCATGAGCTCTATTCTAAGTGATGGAATGAGAACATTATATCAGCAGCTGTAGCTAAACTTTATTCAGACCTAGTCATGCTGGCACTGTTCTAGGTTCTCTAAGCCTAGGCACTCCAGTTCCAGAGTCCAGGTAAGATTTTATACTTCCCTTATGTCCAGGTTCTTATGAGGGGCATAATAAATATTGGTGGGTGCACCAAGGGCCAGAAATTGAGTGGGAGCTGCACAATTGGTTGTCTTTCTCCAGGGTGGGCTCCACCATGGCCAAAACCTGTGCTCAACCAAACTCTATCACCTCCAGACCCTTGTCTGCCTCCTCAAACTTTGACCCAAATCATTTTATATGTCCAGGAAGAATGGGATTTTTATGAGTTGAACATCTGGCATGTATATAAGTGGGGGCCATAAAGAGGGATTGAATGTGTTTATGGAGCCTTTATTTCCTCCTCCACCTTTGCATGACACAGGTATGACCTTGAAAGAAGTGCAAACACCATCTGGGGCAGAGGGCTTGGTCACTCGAAGAACCAGTTCTCTTGCGTGACAGGCTACCAGATATTGTTCAAGTGGCAGGTGGTCCCAGGCTGGGGTTGGACAACTTGACACCATCACATCTCTTTGGTCTCTGCATACCCACATGTTATCAAAGGTAGATAGCAATAAAATTCCTTGCCTGAAATGATAGTCACTGATTAAGAAACTTCCTTCTCTTTTGCCATAATTCTCTTCTCTCTACATTTCTCTTTAGACTGGTAAAATTGGCTATGACATCCTGTTTTAAAGACTCAGTTCTGAAGAAAATCCTTCCTCAACAACCTGGATGATCAGGCCATTTGAACATGCCCCATGCCAATGGAAGCACATGTTCAGTTATACACATTGCCCTTCCTCTTCAAATATTTTTGTTCCTAGTCTGCACCTTAAATTTTTTAAATATAATTTATTGTCAAATTCGTTTCCATACAACACCCAGTGCTCATCCCAACAAGTGCCCTTCTCCCTCTCCATCACCCACTTTCCCCTCTCCCCACCCCCATCTACCCTTAGTTTGTTCACAGTCCTTAAGAATCTCTTATGATTTGCTTCCCTCCCTCTATGTAACTTTTCCCCCGCTTCCCCTCCTCCATGGTCTTCAGTTACATTTCTCAAGATCCACATATGAGCAAAAACATATGGTATCTGTCTTTCTCTGACTGACTTATTTCACTTAGTGTAATACCTTCTACTTCCATCCACGTTGCTACAAATGGCCAGATTTCATTCTTTCTCATTGCCAAGTAGTATTCCATTGTGTATATAAACCACAACTTCTTTGTCAGTTGATGGACATTTAGGCTCTTCCCATAATTTGGCTATTGTTGAAAGTGCTGCTATAAACATTGGGGTACAAGTGCCCCTATGCATCAGCACTCCTGCATCCCTTGGGGAAAATCCTACCAGTGCTATTGCTGGGTCATAGGGTAGATCTATTTTTAATTTTTTGAGGAACCCCCACACTGTTTTCCAGAGTGGTTGCACCAGTTTGCATTCCCACCAACAGGGCAAGAGGGTTCCCATTCTTCCACATCCTCTCCAGCATCTATAGTCTCCTGATTTGTTCATTTTAGCCACTCTGACTGGCGTGAGATGATATCTCAGTGTAGTTTTGATTTGTATTTCCCTGATGAGGAGTGACGTTGAGTATCTTTTCATGTTCCTGCTGGCCATCTGGATGTCTCCTTTGGAGAAGTGTCTATCCATGTTTTCTGCCCATTTCTTCACTGGATTATTTGTTGTTTGGATGTAGAGATTGGTGAGTCGTTTAGAGATTTTGGATACTAGCCCTTTGTCTGATATGTCATTCATAAATATGTTTTCCCATTCTGTTGGTTGCCTTTTAGTTTTATTGTTTCCTTTGCAGTGCAGAAGCTTTTTATCTTCATGAGGTCCCAATAGTTCATTTTTGCTTTTAATTCCCTTGCCTTTGGAGATGTATCAAGTAAGAAATTGCTGTGGCTGAGGTCAGAGAGGTTTTTTCCTGCTTTCTCCTCTAGGGTTTTGATGGTTTCCTGTCTCACATTCAGGTCCTTTATCCATTTTGAGTTTATTTTTGTGAAGGGTGTAAGGAAGTGGTCTAGTTTCACTCTTCTGCATGTTGCTGTCCAGTTCTCCCAGCACCATTTGTTAAAGAGACTGTCTTTTTTCCATTGGATATTCTTTCCTCCTTTGTCAAAGATTAGTTGGCCATACTTTTGTGGGTTCAATTCTGGAGTCTCTATTCTATTCCATTGGTCTATGTGTCTGTTTTTGTGCCAATACCATGCTGTCTTGATGATTACAGCTTTGTAGTAGAGGCTAAAGTCTGGGATTGTGTTGCCTCCCACTTTGGTCTTCTTCTTCAATATTACTTTGGCTATTTGTGGTCTTTTGTTGTTCCATACAAATTTTAGGATTGTTTATTCTAGCTTTGAGAAGAATGCTGGTGCACTGAATGTGTAAATTGCTTTGGGTAGTATTGACATTTTAACAATATTTATTCTTCCATTCAATAAGCATGGAGTTTTTCCCCCCCCACCTTTTCTTTGTATCTTCTATTTCCTTCATAAAGCTTTCTATAGTTTTCAGCATACAGATCTTTTACATCTTTGGTTAAGTTCATTCCTAGGTATTTTATGGTTCTTGGTGTAATTGTGAATGGGATCGCAATTTTATTTCTTTATTTCTTTATTTCTTTTATTTTCTTTTATTTTCTTTATTTCTTTATTTCTTTTATTTTCTTTTATTTCTTTCTTTATTTATAATCTTTATTTCTCATTCTGTTGCTTCATTATTGTTGTATAAAAATGCAACTGATTTCTGTACATTAATTTTATATCCTCCGACTTTGCTGAATTCATGTATCAGTTCTAGCAGTCTTTTGGTGGAGTCTCTTGGGTTTTCCATGTAGAGTATTATGTCGTCTGTGAAAAGTGAAAGTTTGATTTCATCTTTGCCAATTTTGATGCCTTTTATTTCATTTAGTTGTCTGATTGCTGACACTATTACTTCCAACCCTATGTTAAACAACAGTGGTGAGAATGGACATCCCTGTCGTGTTCCTGATCTCAGGGGAAAAGCTTTCAGTTTTTCCCCATTGAGGATGATGTTAGCTGTGGGTTTTTCATAAATGGCTTCTATGATGTTTAGGTATGAGGTTTTAGAAGGTAAAAACACTTTCTTCTATTTCCATTCGAGTCAGGTGCTATTGCATGGAAGCTTCATGGTGTATAGCCAGCAGTGTGGACAGCAAGTTGAAGATGATAGCCATGTATTGTTTTGAGTATCATCCAGGAGAAGTCATATACTTATATAACAAGTGACCCCAAGGTGCCAGAAGCTACAATGTTAAATATTTATTTCTTGCTCATATTATCGACTCAGCAGTGTATATTTTTCAATTCATATTAACCTGGGACACAGGATGATGGAGAAGATGCTATCTGAACAATTGCTGGTTGTCATGGTGGAGGGAAAAGAGAGCATAGAGATTAGTACCACTGAATTGCATAATTAAAAATGGTAAAGGTAATAAATTTTTACATTACATGTATTGTATCACAATAAAAAAATGGAGACAGAAAGAGAGAGGGAGAGAGAGGATAATCACATACTAACCACACACTAGCTTCTGGTGAAAAGTAGAACACATATTTCTGCTCACATTTCATAATTCAAAGAAAGTCATATGACCAAGCCTACTGTCAGTGAGACAGGGAAGTATAATCTACCCCAATGGAGTGTCAGTAAATCTCTGGAAATATTAATACCTTTTCCAAGACCTTGCTTTGATTCAGGAGCAAGTCCTTGGCTATTCCTCTAAGAACTGGGAGATGGGGCAGCAGCAGGTAGAGTTAGTTCTCTGTTGTTCTCCTGATGTTGAGGGAAGTTGGTGGAGGGAGCAATAGTCATTAGAGGGACTTAGGAGACACAGATAAGCCCTCATTCAACTTTAGCCAAGTTGCATTTTCTCTGAGCCTCAGGTTCCTCATCTGAAAAAAAAAAAAAAAAAGGAGATTGGATCAGACAAGTGCTGATGTCGGTGTCAGCTGGAGCTGATTACCTATGTGGAGATCTCAGATCCATCAGGGAAATGACTAGTGGTGTATTCATAGATTTCAGAGAACAAAGTGAAATACTCATGGTAACTTTTCTCCATGCCCTCACCAGCACATGACTCCAGAAGTTTTACCTGTTTCTAGTCATATCTTGGCTTACTTTCCCCCTGGTTGGTGTTTCCTCTTCTTTATTCTCTGCTTCCTCAACGCCTGTTAATGATGCTTTAGAGGAATTCTACTTTCCCATTGCAGGGAGTGTGTCTCATAGTTTTCTGGTTCACACATTCATGTTTCATCTTCCCAATCATCTATAACCTTTTTCAATGTTACATCTATGTCTCCCACTTCTTTTTTTGAGCCCCCTACTACTCTGCTTCTTCCATACTCCCTACAGTACATTTCACAGAGCTGGACCCAAATGCACTTTCTAGATCACCAACTACAATTTATATATGCTTACCTCATTCTGTTCTCATAACATTACCACAAGAAAGATACTATTTCTCTCATAATACCATCTGCCTTGAAGCTCTTCTGTCAATCCAGTGAAATGTGAAACATTTTGTACCATGTCTGGCACAAAGTAAATGATCAACAAGTCACAGGTGGGACTATTATTATTACTATTAATGATAAAGAAACTGAGGTTTGGAAGCGCCAAGTAATGTCACATATTGCACAGTTAGCAAGTCAAGATGGAGTTTAAATTCAGGTTCTTCTGATTCCCAAAGCCCGGTATTGTAGTCTGTGGAGCCACTATTTAATATCTCTGTTTCTGGCCCTCCTGAACAGGGTATATGTTGGATTGCCCTTCCCCACTCTGACCATGATGATTGCCTTCGTCAAAAGTGACATTTGTCGCATGAAGGTAAAAGCTTTAGAAACCAAAGGTTCTTGTACCCACTTCTTATGACAGCTGTGCAATTTTTTTAATTAAAATACTGAGTTTATTTCACATGTATATTTTTGTCTCCCCACCATTTCCATTTGTCTGACCACCACTACTACTATGTCCTATCATAGCATTCCATACATACTTAAAACCAAGCAAAGGGTGGAGCTCCATCTTTAAAAACTAAACATATTTTGGACAACACATTCTTGGCAATGGAACCTGGACAACATTTATCAGACACGGTAGGGAAAGTTCTCATTCTGCATTATAAAAAGGACAGCCAGATATCAACTGTTACAGAAACGAAATAAGACGGAAAATTTTAACAAACTGTTTAAACTATTTTCTTAAAGAGACTTCCTCCACTGCCTGAGATCTTGAATAGCCTCTTGTTCAGTCATTCGGAAGCAATTCTTCACATAATTGATGAACTTGGCTTCCACTTTGGGAAGAGAACCACCTTTTTCTATACTTGCTTGCATTTTTGCTTTAGTGTCTTCTACAGAGCTAGGTCCTTTCAGTGTTTTGGGAGTCTTTTCCTGTTTTTTGAAAGATTCTTGATCTTTTGATCTTGGTGTTGATGGTTTTGAGTCTTTTCCATTCTGGTTAGATTTTTGTGCATTTTTGGCTAGAGTATCTCATATAGATTTCTTTACTGGAGACTTTTCTTCAGCTTCCTCATAATCAAAATCATCATTGTCACCATCTTCATCATCATCGTGGTCATCCTCATCTCCATCATCATCTTCATCAGCAGCAAGTTTTACTTTTTTTCTGTGGAATCTTGCTACCACTTCCACGGGCAGAATGCTTTCCAGATATACTAAGGAGTTTCACATCCTCTTCCTCTTCATCTCCTGACTCTGCACCCATCTTCCTCCACAGCTACTAAGTGCTGTCCACTAATGTACACAGGCCCTGAACCGCATTTCAACCGTAAGACCACAGGTGGTGTTATTTCAAAGCCCCTAAGGAAAACCATTGGCTGTACATTTTCAAAGTTGCCATGTGACTTTAATTGGACTGCCTTCATAATTCATTGCCTCTGCTTCAACAATGTGCAATTCATCCTTTGCACCAGCCCCTAAACTGACCGTTCTTAAAGATAACTGGTACTTGTTTTCATCATTAGCCACTTTAAAGTGATAATCTTTGTCAGCCTTTAGTTCACAACCGAAAAGATAGTTCTGGGGCCTCAGGGGGCTCATGTTCATGTCCATCAAATCTTCCACGAGGTGGTGGCATGCACTTAGGTGGGAGATAAGGCGGACAGAGAGAAACGACTACTGTTCCACAGAACAGCCGCGCAGGACGGAATCGCACCAGGGACGGGGCTGTGTAATGTTTTTTGTTTTGTTTTGTTTTGTTTTGTTTTTAGTTTTCTTTTATTTTTTGAGAGGCGGAGAAAGACAGAGTGTGTGTGGAGGAGGGGCAGAGAGATTGAGAGAGGGAGACACAGAATCAGAAGCAGGCTCCAGGCTCTGAGCTGTCAGCACAGAGCCCCATGCAGGCCGAACTTACGAACCCATGAGATCATGACCTGAGCCACAGTCCAATGCTCAACCGACTGAGCCATCCAGGCGCCCCCCTTTTTCTTTTTTTCTTTTCTTTTCTTCATTTCTTTTTTTTTTTATTAGACGGCTGTGTAATATTAAGATGAAACCTCTGTCAGACTGGATTGCTGCATTGTAAAGATGAGCAGAGTACTTCTATCAATGCATTCCAGACATGAAACATGAGGGAGAAATTAACATTTGTAGTGTTAGGCTACTGAGAGTTAGGGGTTGTTTGTTACTGTAGCATAACTTAATTCAAGTGACTGCTATACTCAGGAAAAAAAAATGCTTATGTAATTATTCACATTCCTTTTGAGGATCTGTGATATTGATGCTCTTCTTACCCACCAATCAGGGCTGATAGCTGATTTCTTGTTATTTCAAACAGTATTTATCTTTTCATTAACAAAGCTCTTAGTGGTAGGTCAGTGATTCTAAATAGGAAGGTACTATCTCCTAAGGAGTGTTTTGAAGATTTATAGAGGTGTTTTGAATTGTTACAATTATTATTTGTGGTGGTGGTAATACATGACATTTATTTTTATTTATTTAAAAAAAATTTTTTAATGTATATTTATTTCTGAGACAGAGCATGAGTGGGGGGTGGGGGCAGAGAGAGAGGGAGACACAGAATCAGAAGCAGGCTCCAGGCTCTGAGCTGTCTGCACAGAGCCTGACATGGGGCTCGAACTCACAAACTGTGAAATCATGACCTGAGCCGAAGTTGGTCACTCAACTGACTGAGCTACCCAGGCGCCCCTATAATACATGACATTTAATGGGCAATAGGGATGCTGGACATATTGCACATTTGGGGACAGTCTAATAAAGTTTTGACCCAGATTTCTTGTGACTCTAGAATATCCAGGAGGACAATCATGTTAGTCAGAAACTTATAGTTACTGTTACCTAGTATACAACTCACTTTTATATATAAATACAAAGCATTTGGGGACATAGTTTTTGTACTGCATTTTCCAAGCATGCAATTATCATGTAAAGAGGCCTAAACTTTTTGCTTAGAACTTTACTGAGAGCAATTCACTTTGGAAAATTCCATCATCCATAGTAATAGCATTCATGGCAATTTGAGAGTCCAAAACACCACACACACATGCCCCAGTCAGACTGTTGCTCTGGAATTCCTTATCACTCTATTTATATTTACAACTATGAATATTTTTCTCTTATATTAAAATGTCAAAATATAATATCTTTCCCAAATCCATTCTCTTAAATCCAGTCATCTGACGTCTTTGTTATATCTTCTACTCTAGTTGTGCTCAAACATTTCCACATTGAAACACTCTTACTATAAATGACCTTTCTATTGGTGGTCCATTATATAAAATTTCATGGCATTGATCTATTGAAAAAGTTTGTAGGTGGGTGAATTTATTCATAAGTTGCATTTCCATATAGTAATGGAGTATTGCACAGTATGTGTTAGTAGCAGGCTTTGGGCCTGAGTGAGTTATGAATTATTAGGCTAGGCTCTTGTTTTTCCACAGGCTACTAGACACAGAGGAAAGTAAGATGCTACTTTTGGGCAGATGCTAATATTCTTCTATTTTCAGACAAAGAAACAAAAGTTCAGAAAAGATATTAAATGTCAGCACTGGGGAACACAATGAGTGCTCCTCACTCAGCCTCCTCCCTATGCTGCTGTCCATGAAGCATGGACATTGTAGTTCTGAGAGTCAAATGAGAAAGCATTAGAAACAGGCACATTGGCAGATTCAAGTAACATGAGCACTGATGTTTGTGCATTTATCATTTCAGGAAGCTTTTCCATCCACTCAACAATGGCAGTCCTTTCCTATCATCACCATCCAGGATGTTTGCTACACTGTTCCTTCTGCTTCCATATCTCTGGCTGTCTATAGTTGACAAGCACTTTGGTAGACATGTGATGTCTCTTTGCTCTGAACAAGCCATCTACAAAGGGAAAGGTTCTCCCTGCACAGTGCTGCTGGGTGCTGCTGCCTGGAAGGGAGAAGGAGTGTGTCTCAGGCATGGTCAGGGAGTGAGGCCAAGAATGGGGACTCTCTGTCTTTCAAGGCTTGGGCTGACTGATGCATCTATGATGTGTCCACCTCACAGAGTACTTCTATGTGCTGGCCTGGATCAGTCTCTTCTGGAGGCAAGAAAGGCAAGCCCTATCATCCTGGAAACCCCCAAGCTGGAAGTCCACAGTGACAGATAAAACCTCACGTTGAATATGTACAATACATTGGAACCAGGAACTCAGTGGCTCCAATTCAGAGTTGTGTGAATTTAGATCTCAAACTGCTCTCAAATTGTTCCCAGAAACAGTTTTGGTGGAAGAGATAGGGTGAAAAGCTTCCCTGGTATGGGATCCCATGTAAGTGCAGCCAGGGCAGAGGACCTTATTTGGGTGCTGGCTATGGGAAACTCAAGCTGGAGCCTCCAGAGAGAGGCTGTTTGATTCCACAAGGACATCTCTTATGGCTTAGCCTTCTTTCATTGATGGGTGCATGAAATCATCTCACCTGGTTAGCAGATATTCACTGTGGACACTGCTTTCCTCACCCTAACTTACCTGGCAGGTTACATGGGTACCCACTCTTCTGTGATGGTGACTCGAGGGGAGTAACTAACTAGCATTGGGGTTGTTGCTGCTCAACTAAGTCTGGGCTCATGCCAGAAATGTGGGGCCAAGAGGGAGGCAGAAAGAATGCATGAACCTGTCACAGAATGAGTATGGAAGCCTAGAAGAGAAGGACAGATATTCACTGGCCCTCTTTGACTCTGGAAAGGAACCTCTTTGATCTTTTTCTCTCATAAAGAGATCAACATCAACAGAAATTAAAACCGTGGACCTAGCTAGTGACCTAGCTTAGGGCTGTGTATGCCCCAATTAAGATGCAGGAAGGATTAGTAGGAGAGGGAACAATTTAAGGTGAGTTCCTGGTTTCTGGCATGGTTGACTGGCTGGATTTTGGTACCATTACCAATAATGGGAGGGGGAATAGGAGTATAAGAAGGTTTGAGAAATAAAGTAGGGGAGGGGTTAAGTTTAGCTGGAATGGTATTGAGTTTCACTTCCCCATCAATATCCCCTGGTGGAGACAGAGATACAGAAATGGCACTCAGGAGAGAGAGGTTTGGGATGGAGACAACCTTGAATCCTCTTCAGTGGGGGGTTCTTTATCTTTGGTTCTTCAGTTATTATTTATTAAAGCTTGCTTTGGAAAACCTCACAGCTTATTAGAAATCTGATCAAAACACCATGTTTGAGAGGGGCTGCCCTAGGAGAAGTCTGATTTTCTGGGCTGGATGTGTATGTTTGCATAATATTAATTTTTTTCTAGGTTATACATGTTAAAATTCAGCTGAGAGCAACCCTATCCCCATCCTCCTTGCCTCTGGCCATGCCTCCCACTGTGGAAGAAGCATTTCAACCAGGGTTCCATACATAACCTTGTTGCAGGCTTGTTGCCAAGAATTCTCTGGAATTCCTTTCATTTGCTGGGGTCCTGATTTTCACACAGCAACTCCATTATAAAGGTACAGGGAAATGCTACTGATGGTTAGCCTGCTTCTCTGCCTGCTCTTAGCCTTCACTGTAAGCAGATCACACCCATATGAAAATGGGAAGAGAAGGAGGAGTTGAGGGGAACCTGATGTGCTTTCTAAGATCTCCGGAATGGCCTGATACCTTCACCAAAGGTGGACAATGTGTGTGTCAGGATCACTGTAGTATATTCCGGGGACCCAAGCCAGGTCTGCCCAAAGTGTGCAGGAGTGAGACCTGTGGTAGAGGAAGAGTGCAGCTGTGGTCTGTGGGGTGGTTTGGAGTCAGAAATATTAATGTTGAATCTTAGCTCACCCCCCCATAGGTATGGGTTCTGGAGGCTCCTCTTCTTTAGAGGGGTTGGCTTCACAACTTTGTGGATCTGAGGAAATCTGTGTATTTTTCATAATGTTTCCAGTAGTATTCTGGACTATGTGTGGAAGAAGGACATGATATTTCGGGTTTTCTATAATGAGATGTAGCCACAGCTGAAGACATCAGCTTCAGTAAAGACAGAGAAGGAATTAATCTGGATTTCCCTTCGTCCAACTTCTAATATCCCACTGGAGCCTTCTACTGGCCAAACCTAGTTGGAAACCAGTGGGAAAAAGATCCTGGGAAATGTGGTTTTTAGGAAAAAGAGCTTGTTTCAGAACAGGAGAAGACCACAAAATGGATCTATGAAGAAACAGGCTGTAGATGATGAGCTTAAAGATATGGTGGTTTGGGGTGATGAATCTCCAAAACGACCTGTTAGAATTAGAACTAGTACCTGGGTAAAGATGACCCCATCCACACAGGGGATGAAGAGGTCTCTTCCTGAGGATAGACCATTGCCCCTTAGGGATGACAATTTGGAAGGTTGAAGCCAGGGGTTTTAGTCAACATAACACCAGAAGGTGTTGAGAGTTTTAGGAGAACTAAAAGGAACTGGACTTCTACATATTGTATGATGATTTGTTTTCATGTCTCTGAATCTTTTGTTAAACTGTCAGGCCCTTAAGATGAGAGCCTATGCAGCCTTATCCTTGGGGCTCTCTAAGTGAGTGCTAAATGAAGAGTAAAATTTTAGAACCTGTCCACGTGCCTTCCCCCAACCCATAGCAGGAATTGGAAGAGGCATGGCTCTCTACAGTCCACAAGACAACTTGATGAACATATGGTGTCTCTGTTAGGATAATTGGGACAATGACCTCATTTTATATAGAGTCTGAAGTCCAGAGAGAATGAGACCAAGCCACATAGTGAGTCAGAGTCTGAGTGTAGAGAGAAATGCCCTTCTAACATTTTCCTGAGTGCTCATAAATTACTGGAGGGTGATCTAGTCAGGCCTTGAGTCCAGGGTTAACAACATGGTGGAGAATATCCAGGGGTTCCTCATACCAGACCTCAGTGTGGGAGATGGAGGACAGATGAAGGGGTGGAGGTGGGCAGCAGGCACCCCTCACTTCCACTCATTAAAGAAATACAGGTATAGAGAGATGAAGAGGCATTTTTAGTCTGGGATCACTGCAGCTAGGACCAGAAGTCAGCCTGGCTGGGGCCTTTGCTGCCCTCCACCCAGTGCTGCCCATATCTCTCTACCATATTCTCCACCCTCATGTCACTGCTAGGTCTTTTCACCTTGGTTGCTGTTCTTTGGAAGAACTCATGTTTGAGAAATTTACATGTGGTGATTAGAGTGAGGGGTGCAGAGGATGGGCAGCACCCAGGACCCGTGAATCTCTCCCTACTTGTTCTGCCTAGAGAAATAATAAAACAGTGCTCCACCTCCCTGTCTCATCCCAGGGAGGGATGATCCACATTCTGGGGCTCTCTCCTCTGCCATTGGCCATTGCCTGGCATGGGACTAGGCACAGATAAGCCTCCCTTTCCCTCAGAACTCTGGAAGTTCTCTTCTTCCTAGATTCTTTCTCTTCCCCAGAAGGAAAAAGTAAAGTTGCATATCATACTTCATACCCCCTAGAGTTCATCATTGGAGAGAATTCTGTAATGTCTGGGGCCCAACACATGCTATTTAATGCCCATGTCACTAATCTTATGTATCAGATAATTAGCTTCTTTAACATAGGAAACAATCAACACCTCTAAATATCTGCACATAGGTTTACCAAATTATACTTCCCCAACTGTATAAACACCAACTATAAAATTAACAAAACACCTCTAGGGATTGAATTAGAATCAAAGCCTGATGTATCACCTTCTCATGAAACATTTAATCCCTTTAGTGCACTGAGAAGTCACCCACAGCTTTACACAAAGCTTGACAGCATGGAGACATAAGCATCACTTCTAACTGCTGTAATGCAAGGGATTGACAATTGTTTACTTTTTCTTAGAGCTTGCCTCCCTCAGGTCTCAGGAGCCTCACTATTTTTACTCTTCCCCATGGTGCTATAATGTTACTAGAACTTTTAAAGCAGAAACGGCCTCCTGCTAGTTATGGTCTTGTGGTCCTTTTCTTTAGATAATTTCCACTAGACACATCAGTAAGACTTTAAAATACACACTGTTCTCATAGTTTATTTGTTTACGGCACAATGTTCTTCCCCCATTGTGTTCTCTTGGCATTGCCCTTGGTCAGTCCTCTGTATCCAAGGGCCTGATCAATATGGTATAAAGACCTGACCTGTTAGCAGAATTAAACACCCTAGAACCTTCCTCAGTATTTTGTTACAGTTAGTGAGGGCCTTGAATTTGATTCCCAAGATGTAGGAATTTCAAAATTAAGAAAAGCTGGACATTACTCAAAATGGTAAAGACAGATTTCAATCAGTAATATTCTATTGCAATAGGGAAAAGAGTCCAGTGTTAACTGAACTCAACTTTGATTTGAACAGAGATGACTGGGCATTTTAAAGAAAGAATGAAGGAATAGTGAGGGGAAATGAGGGGCTTGAACAGAGTCAGGGAAGTGAAAAATTACAAAAATAAGGAAAAGGTCATGGGTCCATGTTAAGCCCATCTGGGTTTACTAATTTAGGCTATGGAAGTTAGGATTCTCCCACAGAGGCTGGGAGACAAGGGCCCTTATTCAAGTGTGGATTGGAATAATCATTTCTTTTGGCAGCTTTAAAGTTTCTCAGGCAGGCAATTTTAAGGGGGATAGGTTAATCCTAGGGATTACAGACCTGAACTTTTAGAGATCATGTTGGTATTTTGTTCAAGTCTTTATAGGCCAGGGCTGAGATCTAGCCAAGAAGAGGGCTCAGAGTAGCCTGACTAGAGTTTGGTCAGGGAGTGAATTTTTATGGGATGGCTCTCTTTGGCCCCCACCCTTTCCCATTGTGTTGAAGGACCTGTCATCCTGGGAAGAAAGTGAGAGCATTTCAGCAGCCTTCTTCTCCCCCTGGCAATAGTCCCTTAATTCTCCATCTCTGGCCCTAGTTGGCAGAAGGAAATCTTGCCATCAATGTATCCCCTTTTATGTTCTCACAAGAGCAACTTATTTTTTATTGATGCAGATTCTCCATTCCAGAGCAGATTCCTTGTGGGCAAGCACGAAGCTGTAGCAGTTACTAAGGTGTCCTGGTGAGGAGTGAATCAGGAAAGTGGGAGAGTGCTGTGATGTGAGGATGCAGACAGCCTGGTGCCATTATGTCTGATGGGCTTTCGCTGTGCTAGCTGCTTGCTTTGGGAGCTTGCTGATATGGGCTGTAGGCACTCCTTAATTTGGGTGTTGCCTGGCTGGGCAGGCTCTCATGGTCTGAAAGACTTAGTCCAGGTTATAGTGTAGTTTAGGTTTCTTAATTGCTGGGTTTGACTTGTTACTGGGTCATGAATCAATATAGTGCATCTTGACTATCTTTGAAAAATAGTAATTATTATTATTATACAAACATGTACACACCCTTTACTCTTGAGCTCAATCTAAGTGTTCTATATGTATTTCCTCATTTAATTTCCACATCTACCCTATGAGTAGGTGCTGTTATTATTCCCAGTTATTAGTCTCTTTCTAGAAGAGAAGAAACTGCAGTACAAAGCCCATAAGTCACAAAGCTAATATCTGGCAGAACTGGAATATTTATTTTAATTGAAATACATTAACATATAGCCCTGTGTAAATTTAAGGTGTACAATATGTTAATTTAATACATTTATATGTTGTAATATGATTGCCATTGTAGTGATAATTAGCATTCCAACACATTACATAATTATCCTTTCCTTTTAGTAGTTAGAATAATTGAGACCAGTCTCTTAGCAAATTTGATGATCATAATACAATATTGCTGTCTACATTTACTTTATTGTGGATTATAACTCTAGAATTTATTTACTACTTGTTGTAGGTTTGTACCCGTAAGCAATATCTATTCTGTAATAGGTAGTATCAATTACCTCCCCTGGTAACCACCATTTTATTCTCTATTTTTACAAGTTTGGCTTTTTAAAATTGCACATATAAATGACATCATACAGTACTTGTCTTTCTCTTTCTGACTTATTTCATATAGCATAACACTCTCCAGGTCTATCTATGTTTTGTAAATGGTAGGATACCTATCCTTCCTTCTCACAGCTAAGTAATATTTCAAATACTATTTGAACATACACACACACACACACACACACACACACACACAACTCCTTTATCCATTAATTTGTTTTTGGACACTTAGGTTATTTCCATATCTTGGCTATTGTGAATAATGCTACAATAAACATGGTAATACATATATTTCTTCAATATCCCATTTTTATTTCCTTTGGATATATACTCAGAATTGCTGGATTATATGGTAGGTGAATTTTTAATTTTTCAAAGAAAGTCTGTATTGCTTTTCATAGTGGTTGAATGAATTTACATTTCCACCAACATTGCATGAGTTCTCTTTTCTTCATATCTTTGCCAGCACTTGCTATTTCTTGTCTTCTTGATGATAGCCATTCTAACAAATGTTAGTTGACATTTCATTGTGGTTTTGATTTGCATTTCCATGATGGATGGTGATGTTGTGCATCTTTTGATGTACCTGTTGACCATTTGGATGTCTTCTTTCAGAAAATATCTATTTAGGTTTGTTTTTTTGCATATTTTAAAATTAGATTTTTTTTCTAATTTTGAGTTATATGAGTTCTTTATATATTTTGGTTATTAACTCCTCATCTGATATATGGTTTGCAAAAATTTTTTTTTCCATTCTGTAATTTTTTTTTTCATGTTTGTTGTTTATTTATTTATTTTTTGCTTTGCAAAAACTTCTAAGTTTGACATACTCCTACTTGTTGATTTTATTGTCATATACAAAAGATCATTGCCAAGACCAACATCAAGGAGGTTCTTCTCTATATTTTCTTCTAGGAGTTTTATAGTCTCAGGTATTATTTTTAAATCTTTGAACGATTTCAAGTTGATTTTTGTGAGTAGCATAAGATAGGGGTCCAGTTTTATTGCTCTGCATGTGTTTGTCCATTTTTCCTAATATCATTTGTTGAAGAGATGGTCTTTTTCCCATTGGGAGTTTTTGGCTCTCTTGTTGAATATTAGTTGACCATATAAGCCGGGGTTTAGTTCTGGGCTCTCTATTCTGTTCCATTGGTCTATGTGTCTGTTTTGTGCCATTACCATACTATTTTTATTACTTTAGCTTTGTAGTATTAAAAAGTGTGATAATTTCTGATAACTTCAGCTTTGTTCTTTTTTCCTCAGTATTGCATTGCCAATTCCAGGTCTTCTGAGGTTCATGAAAATTTAAAATTTATTTTTTCTATTTCTGTGATAAATGCTATTGATATTTTGATGGGAATTGCATTGAATCTATAGATGGTATTGGGTGGTATGGACATTTTAACAATATTAATTCTTCCGATCAATGAGCACAGGGTGGTTTCCATTTGTCTATGTCATCTTCAATTTCTTTCAGCAAAGTATTACAGTTTTTATTGTACAGATCCTTCACTGCCTTTGTTAAATTTATTCTTAAGTATTTTATTGTTTTTGATGCCGTTATAAATGGCAGTTTTAAATTTTTTTCATACGTTTATCCTTAGTGTATACAATAGTAATTAATTTTTGTATGTTGATTTTGTATCCCACAACTTGAGATCTGAGTGTTGAACCCGGCTGGGCTGGGCCTAGATTTTGTGATCTTAATTGTTATGCTTTCTGTCCTTCAGTATAGGAAAACAATAACAAAAATAACAGCACAAATGGAAGAGGAAATAGAATAGAGAATACCAGATTGCATGTTGTAAGGTTTAAGTATTATCTTGTAAAAGTTATTTTAATTGTGCATGTGTATGTATTGGATCACAATGTGAAATCTATTTCTTAAAATTGGTCATGGTCAAGAATTTCGAAAGATCCTCATTGGACCAGAAGATAGTCTCTCTGATGTGAATTTACAAATAACTGGTTCAGCCTGTTGCAGACTGAATTTATGGTTTAACTCTCAGGTGGTAATTTTGAAAATTAATAAAAGGAAACATCACTATAATGGTTAGGAGGCCAGAAGGGAGAGTTTTCATGCCATACCACTTGATGTCAATCACAGAAAAAATTGTTACTTATATACCCCCCAATAGAATAATTTTCAATAGTAACGCATAATCAATAACAGGCCCCAAACAGGAAAGGATGCATATTGCATTTCCTACAGGAAATCAACTCCCCCAGCAACTCACCCAGTGAGAAACCATCATCACAATGAACTTTTGTCTTTCTCCAATGAACTTTTGTTTAAAACAATCTCTTCCGGGGCGCCTGGGTGGCTCAGTCGGTTAAGCGTCCGACTTCAGCTCAGGTCAGGATCTCACTTTCCGTGAGTTCGAGCCCCGCGTCAGGCTCTGGGCTGATGGCTCAGAGCCTGGAGCCTGCTTCTGATTCTGTGTCTCCCTCTCTCTCTGCCCCTCCCCCGTTCATGCTCTGTCTCTCTCTGTCTCAACAATAAAATAAACGTTAAAAAAAATAAAAAAAATAAAACAATCTCTTCCAACTTTCTCTGTCCTTTCCATAAAATACTTTCTTTTTTTATTGTCCTAGCATATGGTTTTTACTGTAGCCTGCTTTTCCCAAATTGCATTTGTCTGCTATTCCTTAATAGAGCCATTTTCGCTGGCAAAATAACTGTTTTATTTGTAAGGTCGACACAATGATGAACAGCAATATAGTGGAATAATGTTGTATCCTGTAGTACACTAGCAGCTGTCATTTACTGAGACACACTGTGAATGCTAAGAACTTTGATCACAGTGTTATGATGTCAAGATCAGAATAGTAGGTTGAGATGAGGGTGGAACAAGGGACTAACTGCATCTGATCCTAGGAACTACCTCTTATGGGACCATCCTCGCCAAGCTCATGATTTCTTTCCAGGGATAATTTGCTGTTTTAAAACTCCTTTGGAATTCCCTGGAAATTGACTTGACAGAAAAAATGGCCATAAAGTAGTTCATCTTAGTGGATAGGTTTTAAAGGTCAGCATGATCAAATATGTCTTTATTTACTCCCTTCCTCTTCTTCATGTTCCAGAGAACACCTACTGGAGTTAGGAGAGAAGATCCTGCATTTATCATTATCCTCCGGGATCCTGGCTCCTCCCCTGCAGGTTTACTGTCTTCTCTGCACCTTTATATCATTCATATTGAGGCAAATTACTTCACCTCTGTGAGCCCCAAGTTTGCCTATCTTTAAAATGGAAATCATAATAATGCTTGCCATAGAGAATTGTTATGAGTATTTACTAAGAATATATAACCTATGAACAGGCTCCCATATAAAAAATGTGAATCTTTCTTGGGAAAAATAAGCTATTGAAATATTAGTTATTATCAAAATATAGGATATTTGGTGCTTGACTCAGTACGCACATAAAAACATTATAAAGTCCATGGTTGATTTACTGATGCAAATCCTACTCCTACTATTTTGCTTTCCCACCAATAATTGAATGAGATTTCCTGTTGCACCATATCCTTGTCAAAATTTGGTGCTGTCAGTATTTTGGATTTTACCCATCCTAATAGGTGTATGTAATGGTATTTAACTCTTGTTTAGGCACGCTTAAACACATGAGAAAGTTTTTTAATTATTTTATTTATTTCTTTTCGTTTTCTTTTTTTTTAAATGAAATTTATTATCAAATTGGTTTCCATACAACATCCAGTGCTCATCCCAACAGGTGCCCTCCTCAACGCCCATCACCCATCCTCCCCTCCCTTCCACCCCCCATCAACCTTCAGTTTATTCTCAGTTTTTAAGAGTCTCTTATGCTTTGGCTCCTGCCCTCTCTAACTTTATTTTTCCTTCTCCTCTCCATGGTATTCTATTAAGTTTCTCAGGATCCACATAAGAGTGAAAACATATGGTATCTGTTTTTCTCTGTATGACTTATTTCACTAAGCATAATACTCTCCAGTTCCATCCACATTGCTACAAAAGGCCATCTTTCATTCTTTCTCATTGCCAAGTAGTATTCCATTGTGTATATAAACAACAATTTCTTTATCCATTCATCAGTTGATGGACATTTAGGCTCTTTCCATAATTTGGCTATTGTTGAAAGTGCTGCTATAAACATTGGGGTACAAGTGCCCCTATGCATCAGCACTCCTGTATCTTTGGGTAGATTCCTAGCAGTGCTATTGCTGGGTCATAGGGTAGATCTATTTTTAATTTTTTGAGGAACCTCCACACTGTTTTCCAGAGTGGCTGCACCAGTTTGCATTCCCACCAACAGTGCAAGAGGGTTCCCATTTCTCCACACCCTCTCCAGGATAAGTAGTCTCCTGATTTGTTCATTTTAGCCACTCTGACTGGCGTGAGGTGGTATCTCAGTGTGGTTTTGATTTGTATTTCCCTGATGAGGAGTGACGTTGAGCATCTTTTCATGTGCCTGTTGGCCATCTGGATGTCTTCTTTAGAGAAGTGTCTATTCATGTTTTCTGCCCATTTCTTCACTGGATTATTTGTTTTCTGGGTGTGGAGTTTGGTGAGTTCCTTATAGATTTTGGATACTAGCCCTTTGTCTGATATGCCATTTGCAAATATGTTTTCCCAATCCGTTGGTTGCCTTTTAGTTTTGTTGATTGTTTCCTTTGCTGTGCAGAAGGTTTTTATCTTCATGAGGTACCATTAGTTCATTTTTGCTTTTAATTCCCTTACCTTTGGAAATGTGTCAAGTAAGAAATTGCTGCAGTTAAAGTCAAAGAGGTTTTTTTTTTTTTTTTTCCCCTGCTTTCTCCTCTAGGGTTTTGATGGTTTCCTGTCTCATATTCTGGTCTTTTATCCATTTTGAGTTTATTTTTGTGAATGGTGTAAGAAAGTGGTCTTGTTTCATTCTTCTGCATGTTGCTGTCCGGTTCTGCCAGCCCCGTTTGTTAAAGAGACTGTCTTTTTTTCCTTTGGATACTCTTTACTGCTTTGTCAAAGATTAGTTGGCCATACTTTTGTGGGTCCAATTCTGGAGTCTCTATTCTATTCCATTGGTCTATGTGTCTGTTTTGGGGCCAATACCATGCTGTCTTGATGATTACAGCTTTGTAATAGAATCTAAAATCTGGGATTGTGTTGCCTCCCGCTTTGGTCTTCTTCTTCAATATTACTTTGCTATTCGGGGTCTTTTGTTGTTCCAAAAAAATTTTAGGATTGCTTATTCTAGCTTCGAGAAGAATGCTGGTGCAATTTTGATTGGGATTGCATTGAATGTGTAGATTGCTTTTGGTAGTATTGACATTTTAACAATATTTATTCTTTCAATCCATGAGCATGGAATGTTTTTCCATATATTTGTATCTTCTTCAATTTCCTTCATAAGGTTTCTATAGTTTTCAGCATCTTTTGTTACATTTAATCCTACATCTTTTACATCTTTGTTTAGATTTATTCCTAGGTATTTTATGATTCTTGGTGCCATTGTGAATGGGATCAGTTTCTTTTTTTTGTCCTTCTGTTGCTTCATTATTAGTGTTATAAGAATGCAACTGATTTCTGTACATTAATTTTGCATCCTGTGACTTTGCTGAATTCATGTATCAGTTCTAGCAGACTTTTGGTGTAGTGTATCAGGTTTTCCATTTAGAGTATCATGTCATCTACAAAAAGTGAAAGCTTCACTTCATCTTTGCCAATTTTGATGCCTTTGATTTCCTTTTGTTTTCTGATAGCTCATGCTAGAACTTCCAACACTAGCATGAGGTGAGAGTGGACATCCCTGTCGCGTTCTTGATTTCAGGGGGAAAGCTCTCAGTTTTTCCCCATTGAGGATGGTATTAGCTGTGGGCTTTTCATAAATGGCGTTTATGATGTTTAAGTATGTTATTTACATCCCGACTTTCTTGAGGGTTTTTTATTAAGAAACAATGCTGAATTTTATCAAATGCTTTTTCTGCATTGATTGACAAGATCATATGGTTCTTGTCTTTTCTTTTATTAATGTGATGTATCACATTGATTGATTTGCGAACATTGAACCAGCCCTGCAGCCCAGGAATGAATCGCACTTGATCATGGTGAATAATTCTTTTCATATGCTGTTGACTTCGATTTGCTAGTGTCTTGTTGAGAATTTTTGCATCCATATTCATCAGGGATATTGGCCTGGTTCTCTTTTTTTGCTGGGTTTCTGTCTGGTTTGGGAATCAGAGTAATGCTGGCTTCATAGAATGAGTCTGGAAGTTTTCCTTCCCTTTCTATCTTTTGGAACAGCTTAGAAGGATAGGTATTATCTTTGCTTTAAATGTCTGGTAGAATTCCCCAGGGAAGCCATCTGGTCCTGGACTCTTCTTTTTTGGGAGATTTTTGATAACTGATTCAATTTCTTCACTGGGTATGGGTCTGTTCAAGTTTTCTATTTCTTCCTGTTTGAGTGTTGGAAGTGTGTGGGTGTTTAGGAATTTGTCCATTTCTTCCAGGTTGTCCAGTTTGTTGGCATATAAGTTTTCATAGTATTCCCTGAAAATTATTTGTGTTTCTGAGGGATTGTTTGTAATAATTCCATTTTCATTCGTGATTTTATATATTTGAGTCATCTGTCTTTTGTTTTTGAGCAGCCTGGCTAGATATTTATCAAATTTCTTTATTTTTTCAAAAAAAAAAAACAACTCTTGGTTTCATTGATCTGCTCTAGTTTTTTTCAGTTTCTGTATTATTTATTTCTGCTCTGATCTTTATTATTTCTCTTCTTCTGCTGGGTTTGGGGTGTCTTTGCTGTTCTGCTTCTAGTTCCCTTAGGTGTGTTGTTAGATTTGTATTTGGGATTTTTCTTGTTTCTTGAGATAGGCCTGGATTGCAATGTATTTTCCTCTCAGGACTGCCTTCACTGCATCCCAAAGTGTTTGGATTGTTGTATTTTCATTTTCATTTGTTTGCGTATATTTTTTTAATTTCTTCTCTAATTGCCTGGTTGACCCATTCATTCTTTAGTAGGGTGTTCTTTAACCTACATGCTTTTGGAGGTTTTCCAGACTTTTTCCTGTGGTTGATTTTAAGCTTCATAGCATTGTGGTGTGAAAGTATGCATGGTATGATCTCAATTCTTCTATACTTATGAAGGGCTATTTTGTGACCCAGTATGTGATCTATCTTGGAGAAAGTTTCATGTGCGCTCGAGAAGAAAGTATATTCTGTTGCTTTGGGATGCAGAGTTCTAAATATATCTGTCAAGTCCATCTGATCCAATGTATCACTCAGGGCCCTTGTTTCTTTATTGATCCTGTGTCTAGATGATCTATCCATTGTTGTAAGTAGAGTATTAAAGTCCCCTGCAATCACCACATTCTTATCAATAAGGTTGCTTATGTTTGTGAGTATTTGTTTTATATATTTGGGGGCTCCCATATTCGGCGCATAGATATTTATAATTTTTAGCTCTTCCTGATGGATAGACTCTGTAATTATTATATAATGCCCTTCTTCATCTCTTGTTACCGCCTTTAATTTGAAGTCTAGCTTGTCTGATATAAGTATGGCTACTCCAGCTCTCTTTTGACTTCCAGTAGCATGATAGATAGTTCTCCATCCCCTCACTTTCAATCTGAAGGTGTCCTCAGGTATAAAATGAGTCTTTTGTAGACAGCAAATGGATGGGTCTTGTTTTTTCTTCTCCATTCGGATACCCTATGTCTTTTGGTTGGAGCATTTAGTCCATTTATATCCAGTGTTATTATTGAAAGATATGGGTTTAGAGTCATTGTGTTATCTGTAGGTTTCGTGCTTGTAGTGATGTCTCTTGTCCTTTGTGGTCTTTGCAACATTTCATTCACAGAATCCCCCTTAGGATCTCTTGTAGGGCTGGTTTAGTGGTGACGAATTCCTTCAGTTTTTGCTAGTTTGGGAAAACCTTTATCTCTCCTATTCTCAATGACAGGCTTGCTGGATAAAGGATTCTTGGCTGCATATTTTTTTCTGTTCATCAGATTGATGATTTCCTGCCATTCCTTTCTGGCCTTCCAAGTTTCAGTAGATAGGTCTGCTACTACCCTTATGTGTCTACCTTTGTAAGTGAGTGCCTATTTTTCCCAGCTGCTTTCAGAATTCTCTCTTTATCCTTGTATTTTCCCAGTTTCACTAGGATATGTCATGCAGAAGATTGATTCAAGTTACATCTGAAGGGAATTCTCTGTGCCTCTTGGATTTCAATGCCTGTTTCCTTCCCCAGATTAGGGAAGTTCTCAGCTATGATTTGTTTAAGTACACCTTCAGCCCCTTTCTCTCTTCTTCTTCTGGAATTCCTATGATATGAATATGTTCCATTTGATTGCATCACTTACTTCTCTAATTCTCCCATCATTCCTGGATTTTTTTC
Organism: Panthera tigris; assembly: GCF_018350195.1. NCBI lineage: Eukaryota > Metazoa > Chordata > Mammalia > Carnivora > Felidae > Panthera > Panthera tigris. Next base: position 83,848,660 of record NC_056660.1, on the reverse strand, counting down.
TCTCTCTTTTTCTCAGATTCCTCTTTTTCCATAAATTTATCTTCTAATTCACCTATTCTCTCCTCTGCCTCTTCAATATGTGCTATGGCCACCTCCATTTTATTTTGCACCTCATTTATAGCATTTTTTAGTTTCTCGTGACTATTTTGTATTCCCTTGATCTCTGTAGCAATAGATTCTTTGCTGTCCTCTATACTTTTTTCAAGCCCAGAGATTAATTTTGTTAGTATTATTCTAAATTTTTGTTCTGTTATATTGCTTAAATCAGTTTTGATCAATTTTTAGCTGTCACTAATTCCTGGAGTTTCTTTTGAACAGAATTCTTCTGTTTCCTCATTTTGGGAAGTTCTTGTGGTAGCTCCAAACTGCCGGTCCCTTCCCCTTTGCTGTCTGGAGAAACTTAGGTTGGTGGGCCGGGCCACAGTCAGACAGATGTCTGCCCCCAGCCTGCTGCTGGGGCCACAGTCAGACTGGTGTGTACCTTATCTTCTCCTCTCCCAGGGGCAGGACTAACTGTAGAGTGGTGTTGTCTGGGTTGCTTGCACACTTCCAGGCTTGTGGTACTGCTTCGATGGGATCTGGCCAAGGGCTTATTAGCTGGGGTGGATCTGCAAGGTGCACAGGGGCGGGAGGGGACCTGAAGCACCGGGAGAGAGGTAGGCCTGTCAGAGGGATGGATCCACAGAAGGACACCAAGTTCAGTGACAGGAACTGGTTCCCTTTGGAATTTCAGCTGGGGTATGGGAGAAGGAAAGGCTCTTGCCAGTGCCTTTGTTCCCCCGCTGAGCTCTGTCCTTCTGGGGCTCAACAACTCTCCCTCTTGGTGTCCTCTTGCCCTCTCTGCTCTCCAAGACCAAAGCTGTTGACTTTTAACATTCCAGATGTTAAGTCCTGCTGGCTGTCAGAGTTCATGGAGTCTGGCTCCTCCGCTTTTGCAAGCCAGACTTTGGGGGCTCTGCCTTGCCTAGCATGCTGCCCCTCTACAACCCGGCTCCCTCCCACCAGTCCGTGTACAATGCACCACCTCTCTGCCCTTCCTACCCTCTTCCATGGGCCTCTTGTCTATGCTTCTCTGTAGAGTCTGTTCTGCTAGTCTTCTGGTGGTTTTCTGGGTTATTTAGGCAGATGTGGTTGGAATCTAAGCACTCAGCAGGACGAGGTGAGCCCAGAGTCCTCCTATGCCGCCATCTTCCCCTCAATCCCCATATTTATTTATTTATTGAGAAAGAGGGGGAAGGGAAGAAAGAGAGGGAGAGAGAGAGAATCCCAAGCAGACTCTCTGCTATCAGCATGGAGCTCCATACAGGGCTCAATCTCACCAACCATGAGATCATGACTTGAGTTGAAATCAAGAGTCAGATTCTTAACCAGAGACACCCAGGTGCCCCTCAGATTTTTAATTAAATTTCAGTTAGTTAACATATAGTGTAGTATTAGTTCAGGAGTAGAATTTAGTGATTCATTAATTACATATAACATCCAAGTGCTCTCATGAAAATCCATCACCCATTTAGCTGATCCCCTCACTTACCACCCCTCCAGCACATCTCACTTTGTTCTCTACACTTAAGAGTCTCTTTTATGGTTTTCCACACTGCATTTTTTTCTTTCCCCTATGTTCATTGTTAGGTTTCTTAAATTCCACATATGAATGAAATCCAATAATATTTGTCTTTCTCTGACTAATTTCGCTTTGCATAATAAACCTAGATCTATCTATGTCATTACAAATGACAAGATTTCATTCTTTTTGATGGCTAAGTAATATCCCATTGTGTATAGATACCACACCTTCTTTATCCAATCATCAATCGGATGCTTGGGCTCTTTCCATCATTTGGCTATTTTTGATGCTGCTATAAACATCAGGGTGCATGTATCCCTTCAAATCTGTATTTTTGTTTTCTTTGGGAAAATGCCTAAAAAAGCAATTGTTGAATCATAGGGTAGTTCCATTCTTAGTTTCTTGAGGAACCTCCAGAGTGTCTGTATCAGTTTGCATTCCCATTAACAGTGCAAGAGGATTCTCCTTTTTCTGCATCATCACCAACATCTGTTCTTTCCTGTGTTGTTAAATTTAGCTATTCTGACAGGAGTGAGGTGGAGATCATTGTAGTTTTGATTTGTATTTCCATGATGATGAATAATGCTGAGTATCCTTCCTATGTCTGTTAGCCATCTGGATGTCTTCTTTGGATAAATGTGTCTTCATGTCTTCTGCCCATTTCTTACCTGGATTATCTGGGTTTTGGATGTTGAGTTTGATAAGTTCTTTATGGATATTGGATACTAACCCTTTATCAGATATGTCATTTGCATATATCTTCTCTCACTCCAGAGGGTACCTTCTAGTTTTGTTGATTGTTGCATTTGCTGTGAAGGTTTTCTTAATGAAGTCCTGATAGTTTGTGTTTTGTTTCCCTTGCCTTCAATGACACCTCTAGTAAGAAGTTGCTATGGCTGAGGTCAAAGATGTTTCTGCTTTTGTCCTCTTCTAGGATTTACATGATTTCCTTTCTTACATTTAGGTCTTTCATTCATTTTGAATTTATTTTTTGTATGGTGTAAGAAAGTTGTCCAGATTCATTCTTCTGAATATTGCTGTCCAGCTTTCACAATACCATTTGTTGAAGAGACTGTATTTATTCCATTGTATATTCTTTCCAGATTTGTTGACCATATAGTTGTGGGTCTATTTTTGGATGTTCTACTCTTCCATTGATCTATGGGTCTGGTTTTGTGCCAGTACCATACTGTCTTGGTCACTACAGCTTTGTAATATAGCTGGAGTTCCAAAATTGTGAGGCCTTCAGGTTTGCTTTACTTTTTCAAGGTTGCTTTGGGTATTGAGGGTGTTTTGTGGTTCCATACATATTTTAGGATTGTTCTAGTTCTGTGAAAAATGCTGTTGGTATTTTGAGAGGGATTATATTAAATATGTAGATTGTTTGCAATAGTATAGACATTTTAACAATATTTATGCTTCTAATTCATGAGCATGAAATGCTTTTCCATTTCTTTATGTCCTCTTTAAGTTATTTCATAAGTGTTCTATAGTTTTCAAAGTAAAAAATCTTTTACTTTTTTGGTTTAGGTTTATCCCTAAGTATCTTATGGTTTTTGATGCAATTATAAATGAGACTGATTCCTTGATTTCTCTTTATCTTTAATTATATTTATCATTCATTACATTTACCTTTCTCATCTTCATTACAGGTATAGAGAAATGCAACAGATTTCTATACATTGATTTTGTATCCTGCGAGTTTCCTGACTTTGTGTATCATTTCTAGCAAATTTTGGCGGAGTCTTTTGACTCCATGTTTCCTACAGAGTATCATGTCATCATCGAAGAGTGAAAGTTTGACTTCTTTGCTTATTTGGAAACCTTTTATTTCTTTTTGTTGTCTGATTGCTGAGGCCAGGACTTCCAGTACTAAGTTAAATAAAAATGGTGGAAATTGACATTCCTATCTTGTTCCTGACTGTAGAGGAAAAGCTCTCAATTTTTACTCATTGAGGATGATATTAGCTGTGGGTCTTTCATATATGGCCTTTATAATGTTCAGATATGTTCTCTCTATCCCTACTTTGTAGAAGGTTTTTATCAAGAATGGATGCTGTCAAACTATATGATGAACTAATCTTCTACAAAGCAAGAAAGATATCCAATGGAAAAAAGACAGTCTCTTCAGCAAATGGTGTTGTGAAAGCTAGGTAGCAACATTCAGAAGAATGAATCTGGACTACTTTCTTCCAGCATACACAAAAATAAATTCACAATGAATGAAAGACTTAAATGTGAGACAGAAAAACATCAAAATCCTAGGTGAGAACACAGGTAAGGAAAGGCAAGGGAAACAAAAGCAAACATGAACTACTGGGACTTATCAAGATAATTGTGTTTATAATTGTTTGTTTCTGTGGTGTTCATTGTGATCTCTCCTCTTTCATTCATTAATTTATTTGGATCCTTTCTGTTTTCTTTTTTCATAAGTCTGGCTAGGGATTTATCAGTTTTATTAATTCTTTCAAAGAACCAACTCCTAGTTTCATTGATCTATTATGCTGATTGTTTTTGTTTCTGTATCATTTATTTCTGCTCTAATCTTTATTATTTTCCTTTTTCTTCTGGCTTTAGGCTCCATTGGATGTTTTTTTATTACCTGCTTAATGTGTAAGTTTAACTTGTATATCTTATTTTTTAATTTAATTTAATTTAATTTAATTTAATTTAATTTAATTTAATTTTGTTTCCTGAGGTAGACCTGTATTGCTATATACTTCCCTCTTATGCAGCATTTGCTGCATCCTAAAGGTTTTGGAACTTTGTGTTTTCATTTCCATTATGTTTCCATGTATTTTTTTTTTCTTTAATTTCCTGGTTAGCTCATTCACTCTTCAGTAGGATTTTTAAAAATCTCTATGTATATTTCATCTTTCCATTTTTTTTCTTGTGGTTGACTTCGAGTTTCACAGTGTTGTGATAGGAAAATGTGAATAGTACAATCTCAGATTTTAATTTTTTTTTTTTTTTTTGATTTGTTGAGCTCTGATTTGTGACTGAGCATGGGATCTATTCTGGAGAATATCCCATGAGCACTTGAAAAGAATGTGTATTTTCCTGCTTTAGGATGAAATATTCTGAATATACCTGTTAAGTACATCTGGTCCAGTGTGTTATTTGAAGCCATTGTCTCCTTGTGGATTTTCTGTTTTGATTACCTGTCCATTGTTGTAAGTGGGGTTTTAAAGTCCCCTACTATTATTGCATTATTATAAATGAGGTCATTTATGTTTGTAATTAATTGGTTTATATATTGGAGTTATTCCAAGTTGGGGACATAAATATTTATAATTGTTAGATCTTCTTGATGGATATACCCCTTAATTATGATTTAGTGCCCTTCTTCATCTCTTGTTATAGTCTTTGGTTTAAAAAATCTAGTTTGTTTGATATAAATATGGCTACTCTAGCTTTCTTTTGACATTCAGTAACATGATAAATTGCTCTCCAAGCCCTCACTTTCAATTTGCAGGTGTCTTTAGGTCTAAAATGAGTCTCTTGTAGGCACCATATAGATGATTTTTTTTTTCCATTATGATACTTATGTCTTTCTATTGGAGCATTTAGTCCATTTACATTCAGAGTTATTATTGATAGATACAAATTTAGTGCCATTTTATTAACAGTTAAGTCATTTTTTCTGTAGATTTTCTCTGTTCCCATCTGTCTTGGTCACGTTTGGTATTTTTCTCCCACTCAAATACTCCCCATGAATATTTCATGCAGGGCTAGTTTAGTAGTCATGAACTCCTTTAATTTTTGGTTGTCTGGGAAATTCTTTATCTCCCCTTCTATTCTGAGTGACAACCTTGCTAGATAAAGTATGCTTGGTTGCATATTTTCCCCATTCAACATGTTGAATATATCATACCACTCCCTTTTGACCTGCCAAGTTTCTGTGGCAAGGCCTCCTGCTAGCTTTATTTATCTTCCCTTGTAAATGAAGAATTCCTTTACCCTTGCTGCTTTTGGGAATTTTCCTTATTGCTGTATTTTGCAAATTTTACTATGCTATGCCTTCTTATTCACCTGTTGTTGTTGTTGTTGTTGTTGTTGTTGTTGTTGATTTTGATGGTATTTCTCTGTGTTTCCTGGATTTGGTTGTCTGTTTCCTTTCCCAGATTAGGGACATTTTCACTCTCATTTGCTCAAATAAATCTGCCACTTCTTTTCTCTCTTCTTCTGGGACGCCTATGATACAGATGATATTACATTTTTATGGAATTGCTGAGTTCCCTAAGTCTACATTATGATCCAATATTTTTCTTTCCCTCTGCTTTTCAGTTTCATTATTTTCCATAGGTTTATCTTCTTTTTTTTTTTTTCATAGGTTTATCTTCTATATCATTTTTTCATTCTTCTGCCTCTTTCATTCTTGTGGTCATTATACCAGTCGGTTTTGCATTTTGGTTATAACTTTTTTTTTTTTTGGAAAAATGATCCCACATGGCAGGGAAGGAGGGAGACCTGAAGTTCCCTTGTCCCTCAAACACAGTCGTGTTGATTCCAAAGGACTTTGAATTGCAAGAATCCTGGCTGCAGAATGACAGAGACATCTCCAGGGATCCATGGGGACAACCTGGTGGGCCATAGTGCATGACTGAAAACTGGAAGAGATAAAATGGGTGGTGTAGGCAAGGAAGGGAGGGATCCCCTTCTGCAAAGAGACAAAAGGAAGAGAAAGAGAGGCTTGAGAAGCATAAGACTGTATCTGGACAAGAGAAAAACCACGGCATGAGATAGAGAAAGATCCAATCACTAACTGTGGGGCTTTCTCTGGACTGGGGCTGGTTGCCCTGTTCGTGCACCTGGGGAGGAAAGGAGCCAACCCCAAGCTCAGTAACTAGTTAGAGGTTCAGCCCACAGTGGGAGGAAACAATCCCCTCCCTGGTGTGCTGTGGGAATAAGGTATATAACCATTCAAAGGACAAAGACTGCCTGCACCCACCAGCCAGAAGTCATATATCAGTGGCATGGAGCAGCACTTCCCCAGAACTGGGGAGCACATAATGTGATCCTTTAAGACATCAGGGTTTAGGGGCACCAGGGTGGCTCAGCTGGTTAAACGTCCGACTTCAGTTCAGATCATGATCTTGCAGTTCATGGGTTTGAGCACCACATCAGGCTCTGTGCTGACAGCTCAGAGGCTGGAGCCTGCTTTGGATTCTGTGTCTCCCCCTCTCCCTCCCCCTCCCTGCTCATGCTCTGTCTCTCTCAAAAAATAAATAAATGTTAAAAAAAAAGATATCAGGGTTTAAATCCCAGCTGAGAGCCAGAGAGGTGTGGGAGTTGGCCAAAGAGGAAAACAACACCCTTGGCACTATTAAGACACCTGTTGGTGGTTCGGAGCAGCATTTCCCCGGAACCAGGGCACATGGGAAGGACCTTTTAAGACATCAGGTTTAAATCCAAGCCAAGGGCAAGGGAGGTTTGGGGGTTGGTGGAGTGGGACAAACCTCCTCATTCACACCTGTGGCACAATGAGGACAGCCTAAACAGAGTGGCTTGGGACACCTGGTCCATGGAGGAGAGACTGGGGTGTCACCCTATTTCTTCCCATTGCCAGCAAGGAGGAATTCATGGAAAGGACAGTGGGCCCACCATGGAGGCAGAACCCACCTACATTAAACCACACCCTTCCACACCTGGTAACTGCTTATCTACTGGAGTGGGATTGATGCTGAGGAGCTAGGCAGTCCTTTTTCCAGACCAGCACTATAGCTATAGCTATATATATCATCTATCTATCTATCTGTGTGTGTGTGTGTGTATAGATAGACACAGATATCTATATCTATATCTGTCTATTTTTTTTCTTCCATTTCTCCTTATTTCTTCCCTTCTCTAGTCTGGTTATTATGGTTGTTTGTTTGTTTAAGCAGACATATTTAATCTATTCTCTTTATACCTGTTCTACATCTCCTTCTTTATTTTCCTGTCTCTCTCTCTGGATTAAGCTGTATAGTTTCTCTGTCTGGTGAAGTTTCTTTTCTTTTCTTTTCTTTTCTTTTCTTTTCTTTTCTTTTTCCCTACACTTGTCATTTCTCTGTTTGTATGGGACAAGACCCCTTCCATTAACACCACCCCCATCCTGTGGTTGAGTTGTAGCTGGTGTTTTTGGTTTTTTGTTTTTGTTTTTAAATTTTTATTATTTGTTTGTTTTGGCTTTATTTGCTTGTTTTCCTTTCCAGAGCTGCTTCAATGAACAAATCAAAACACACCTGATGGAGGGTCCAAAACATCAGTAAGAGTAGGGAGATAAAGCAAACAAAGTCACAACAAAAGAGAGCAAGTAACATTCTCCAAAAACACCTCTTGAATGGCCAGATCCTGGACAGTGTATGACCCCTCTTTAATATAGTAGTGCTCACAGGTGCAGGGCACATAAAAAGCTTTTAAAACACATAAGAGACAGAAAACTAGCCAGAATGATGAAATGGAAGAATTCTCTTCAAAAGAAATTCCAGGAAGAAATGATAGCTAAACAATTGGTCAAAACAGATATAAACAATATAACTAAATAAGAATTCGGCATAATAGTCATAAGATTAATAGCTGGGTTTGAAAAGGAATAGAAGACAGTAGAGAATCTATAGCTGCAGAGATCAAGGAACTAAAAAGTAGTCATGATGAATTAAAAATGCTGTAAATCAGGGGCAAAATAAACTAGCTGCCGTCACAGTGAGTATTGAAGAGGCAGGGGGAGATTAAGCAAAATAGAAGATAAAATTATGAAAAAAGAGAAATGTGAGAAAAAGAGAGAGAAAAAAATTCTGGACCATGAGATGAGAATTAGAGAACTATGTGATTCAATGAAATGTAATAATATCCATATCATAGGAGTTCTGGAAGTAGAAAGAGAGAGAAAAGGATGGAAAGTATACTTGAACAAATCATAACTAAGAACTTCCCCAATCTGGGGAAGGAAACACATCAAAATGCAGGAGGTACAGAGAATGCTCTTCACACATAAAAAGAATCGATCTTTTGCATGACATATCATAGTGAACCTGGCAAAATACAGATAAAGAGAGAATTCTGAGAGCAGCTAGGGACAAATGGGCCTTAACTTACAAGGTTATACACATAAGGGGAGTAGTAGAACCATGGCAGTCCAGAAGGGAGTGGCAGGAAATATTCAATGTTGTGAATAGGAAAAATATTCAGCCAAGGATCCTTTATCTAGCATGGCTGTCACTCAGAATAGAAGGATAGATAAAGGTTTTCCAAGACAAACAAAAACTGAAGGAGTTCATCACCAATAAACCAGCCCTACAAGAAATCCTGAGGATGGAACATTGCAAGGACCACAAAGGACCAGAGACATCACTACAAGCATGAAACCTACAGATAACACAATGACTCTAAACCCGTATCTTTCAATAATAACACTGAATACAAATGGACTAAATGCTCCAGTCAAAAGACATAGGGTAACTGAATGGATAAAAAAAATAAGACCCATCTATTTGATATCTACAAGAGATCCATTTTAGACCCAAGAACACCTTCAGATTGAAAGTGAGAGGATGGGGAATCATCTATCATGCTACTGGAAGTCAAAAGAAAGCTGGAGTAGCCATACTTATATCATACAAACTATATTTGAAACTAAAGGTTGTAACAAGAGATGAAGAAGGGCATTATATCATAATTATGGGGTCTATTCATCAAGAAGAGCTAGCAATTATAAATGTCTATGCACCAAATTCAGAAGCACCCAAATATATAAAACCATAAATCACAAACATAAGCAATCTTATTTGTAAGAAGGTGGTAGTTGCAGGGGACTTTAATACTCCACTTACAACAATGGGCATATAACATAGATAGAAAATCAATAAAGAAACAATGGCCCTGAATGACACACTGGACCAGATGGACTTGACAGATGTATTCAGAGCTTTTCATTCTAAAGCAGCAGAATACACATTCTTCTCGAGTGCACATGGAACATTCTCCAAGATAGATCACATACTGGGTCATAAAACAGCCCTCAATAAATATGAAAGAATTGAGATCATGCATGTTTTCAGATCACAATGCTATTAAACTTGAAATCAAACACAGGAAAAGGTTTACAAAACCTCCAAATGCATGGAGGTTACAGAACATTCTACTAAAGAATGGATTGGTCAACCAGGCAATTAAGGAAGAATTAAAACATATATGGAAACAAATTAAAATTAAAACATGACAGTACAAATGCTTTGGGATGCAGCAAAGGCAGTCCTAAGAGGAAAATACGTTGCAATCCAGGCCTATCTCAAGAAACAAGAAAAATCCCAAACACAAACTCTAACAGCACACCTAAGGGAACTAGAAGCAGAACAGCAAAGAAACCCCAAGGCCAGCAGAAGAAGAGAAATAATAAAGATCAGAGCAGAAATAAACAATATAGAATCAAAAAATTAAAAAAAAACCAGAACAGATCAATGAAACTAAGAGATGTGGGGTTTTTTTTTTGAAAAAATAAACAAAATTGATAACCCCCTAGCCAGACTTCTCAAACGGAAAATAGAGAGGATCAAACGAAATAAAATCCTGAATGAAAATGGACTTATTGCAAAGAATTCCTCAGAAATATAAACAAATATCAGAAAATACTATGAAAAATTATATGCCAACAAACTGGACAACCTGGAAGAAATGGACAAATTTCTAGACACCCACACACTACCAAAACTCAAAGGGGAAGAAATAGAAAATTTAAACAGACCAATAACAAGAAAGATATGGAACCCGTTATCCAAAATCTCCCAATGAATAAGAGTCCTGGACCAGACGGCTTCCCTGGGGAATTCTACCAGCCATTTAAAGCAGAGTTAATAATATCCTTTTCAAGCTGTTCCAAAAAATAGAAACAGAAGGAAAGCTTCCAGACTCATTCTACAAAGCTAGCATTATCTTGATTCCCAAACCAGACAGAGACCCCACGAAAAAGGAGAATTACAGGCCAATATCCCTGATGAAAATGGATGCAAAAATTCTCAACAAGATACTAGCAAAGCAAATTCAACAGCATATAAAAATAATTATTCACCATGATCAAGTGGGATTCATCCTGAGCTGCAGAGCTTGTTCAATATTCACAAATCAATCAATGTAATATATCACATTAATAAAAGAAAAGATAAGAACCAAATGACCCTGTCAATAGATGCAGAAAAAATCATTTAACAAAATACAGCATCCTTTCTTCATAACCCCCCCCCAGAAAGTCAGAATAGAAGGAACATACCTAAACATAATAAAAGCCATAGATGAAAAGCGCACTGCTAATATCATCCTCAATGCGGAAAAACTGAGAGCTTTCCCCGTGAGATCAGAAACATGACAGGGGTGTCCATTCTCACCATTGTTATTTCACAGAGTTTTGGAAGTCGCAGCATCAGCAGACAACAAAGTGAAATAAAAGACATCAAAATTGGCAAAGAAGAAGTCAAACTTTCACTTTTCTCAGATGACATGATACTCTACATTGAAAAAGCAAAATACTCTACCAAAAAGCTGCTAGAACTCACACACATATTCAGCAAAGTTGCAGGATACAAAATCAAGGTACAGAATTTAGTTCCATTTCTATACACCAATAATGAAGTAACAGAAAGAGAAATCAAGAAATCGATCCCATTTACAATCACACCAAGAGCCATAAAATACCTAGGAATGAACTTAACCAAAGATGTAAAAGATCTGTATGCTGAAAACTTTAGAAAACTTATAAAGGAAATTGAGAAAGACATAAAGAAATGGAAAAAAAACATTCCAGGCTCATGAATTGGAAGAGTAAATATTTTAAAATGTCAATACTACCCAAAGCAATCTACACATTCAATGCAATCCCAATAAAAATTGCACCAGTATCCTTCTCAAAGTTAGAACAAACAGTCCTAAAATTTGTATGGAACCATAAAAGACCCCAAAAAGCCAAAGTAATATTGAAAGAGAAGACCCAAAGCGGGAGGCATCACAATCCCAGACTTTAGCCTCTACTACAAAGCTGTAATCATCAAGACAGCATGGTATAGGCACAAAAACAGACACATAGACCAATGGAATAGAATAGAGACTCCAGAATTGGACCCACAAAAGTATGGCCAACTAATCTTTGACAAAGCAGGAAAGAGTATCCAATGGAAAAAAGTCTCTTTAACAATGGTGTTGGGAGAACTGGACAGCAACATGCAGAAGAATGAAACTAAACCACTTTCTTACACCATAATAAAAAATAAACTCAAAATGGATGAAGGACCTGAATGTGAGACAGGAAACCATCAAAACCCTAGAGGGGAAAGCAAATAACCTTTTTTACCTCAGCTGCAGCAATTTCTTGCTCGACACATCTCCAAAGGCAAGTGAATTAAAAGCAAAAATGAACTATTAGGACCTCATGAAGATAAAAAGCTTCTGCACCACGAAGGAAGCAATCAACAAAACCAAAAGGCAACAGACATAATGGGAAAATATATTTGCAAATGACATATTGGATAAAAGATTAGTATCCAAAACCCATAAAGAATTTACCAAACTCAACATCCAAAAAAACAAATAATCCAGTGGAGAAATGGGCAGAAGACATGACTAGACACTTTTCCAAAGAAGGCATCCAGATGGCCAACAGACATATGAAACCATGCTCAGTGTCACTCATCATCAGGGAAATACAAATCAAAACCATGCTGAGATACCACCTCACACTGGTCAGAGTGGCTAAAATCAACAACTCAGTAAACAACGGATGCTGGCCAGAATTTGGAGAAATGGGAACCCTCTTACACTGTTGGTGGGAATGCAAATTGGTGTAGCTGCTCCTGAAAACAGTGTGGAGGTTCCTCAAAAAATTAAAAGTAGAATTCCACTATGACCCAGCAATAACACTGCTACAAATCTACCAAAGAATATAGGAGTGCTGATGCATAGGGGCACATGTACCCCAATGTTTATAGCACCACTTTCAACAATAGCCAAATTATGGAAAGAGCCTAAATATCCATCAAATGATGAATGGGTAAAGAAAATGTGGTTTATATATGCAATGGAATACTACTTGGCAATGAGTAAGAATGCAATCTGGGCATTTGCAGCAGCGTTTGTGGAAGTAGAAGGTATTATGCTAAGTGAAATAAGTCAGTCAGCGAAATACACATATCATATGTTTTTACTCATATGTGGAACTTAAAAAACTTAACAGAAGACCATGGGGGAGAGAAGGGGAAAAATAGTTACAAACTGAGAGGGAGGGAGGCAAACCATAAGAGACTCTTGAATACAGAGAACACACAGAGGATTGATGGGTGTGGGGGAGAGTGGAACATACATGATGGGTATTGTAGAGGGCACCTGTTGGGATGAGCACCAAAGCCAAGAGCACACTATACACATTGTATGTTAGCCAATTTGACAATAGATTATATTAAAAAAATAAAATAAAATAAAATAAAATAAAATAAAATAAAATTAAATAAAATTAAATTAAATTAAATTAAATTAAATTAAATTAAATTAAATTAAATTTTGGCCTGACTAGTTTTTACGTCTTTTATTTCTGCCATAAGGAACTCCCTGAAGTCTTCTATATATCCTTATGGTTGTTGTTTTTATTTTTTTGTATTTTTTAAGTTTATTTATTTATTTTGAGTGAGAGAGAGCATGAGTGGGGAAGGGGCAGAGAGAGAGGGAGAGAGAATACCAATCAGACTCCACATTGTCAATGCAAAGCCTGTAGTGGAGTTCAACCTCAAACTGTGAGATCATGACCTGGGCTGAAGTCCGATGCTTAACCAACTGAGCCACCTAAGTACACCTATGATTGTTGTTAAATTCTGGCTCAGGCATATTACTTATATCTGTTTTTATTTGATCCCTGGCCATGCCCTCCGCTTGTCCTTTCTTTTGGGATGTATTCCTTCATCTTGGCATTTGTCTAGGTTTCTGTCTTTTCTCTGTGTTAGGAAATCCCATTTTGTTTCCTGCTCCTGAGAGTAATGGCTTTGTTAAGAAGAGTCTTATACTGTCCAGGACCTGGCATTTCAGGAAATGTTTCTGGTGTATGCTGTGTGCACTCTGTGCTATGTTTTGGCTGCTCTTTTCCTCAGTTAGGCCTCTGTAGGTTTTCTCCTTGTCTCCTGTGGATAGTGTTTGGACCTTGGCTAGTGTGTGGTGAGTTTTAACTATGTATGCTCTTATTTGCTTGTTGAAAGAGTTCTAATCCTATTTTGACTAGAGCTGAAACTTTGTAGCACTTTATGGTCAGTAGACTTGGTGTGTGTGTGTGTGGGGGGGGTTTCTGGTCTTCTTGTGGAGGGGACCATTGCTCTTTTTCTCAGGCACACTTGCTTTAGCACCTGCAGAATGCAGGGGGTGGGATATGGTGTAGGCAGCTCAGGCCTCCACTATTAGTGCTGTGTTGCTCACTGATGTCAGTCCATGCTGATGGACAGAGGACAAAAATGGTAACAGCTCTCTTCCTTGTTCCTGGAGAGGGGAGTTGGTGCATGCTGCTGTTTGGGAAGCCCTTATAGAAGAGTGAATTGTCTTCCCTAATGTCCCAGATGCCTGCCTTCACTCTATGTACAGGCAATCTGCCCACATGGAAGCATAGTACAACTGTGTTTTATCTCAGGCATGCTGACTGTTTCAAACTCCAAATTTAGGGACCTGGCCCAGACCCTATGCTGATCCTCTGGTGAAGGTGTTGTTCTGCTGGGGCTAGTGTGTATTTGTCCCAGAAGAGCAGTCACACCATCTAGCAGGATCTTGGTGTATAATATGCAGCAAAAACCTGATGTCCAGGTTAGCTGCCCCCAGCAGGTGTCTCTGCCCCTATGCTAAGGGACTGGGCAGTACAATAACACATAACAGCTCTTTTGCCCCCTTAGAGGCAGTGCCACCTCTCCCAGATGTGTTACAATAAGGGGGTAACTTGTCTTCTAGTGTATCCCAGGGTATCCTCAAATTGTCTTTTCTGCTCCCAGGTCTTTACCCTCCTTTTCCACAGGAGCACCAATGCACCCTCTAGGTTCCACCCAGCCATGGCAGACTTGAAATGTCAGTCTTTGAGCTTTACTGGCTGTAAAGCCTCATGCTAATCAGCCCTTCTAGTTTTCCTAAACAATGATTTTGGGAAAGTGTTTTCCCTGTGCAATCCTCTGTGCACTTCTCTCTGTCTGTCTCTCTCTGTCTCTCTCTTTCTCCTCTGTCCATGATCAGGGGTCCTTCCCCTCCATAGCAGCCACAACCCTTTTCTCCCCGAAATCACATCTCTACACCTCCTAACCTTCCACAATGTAGCCTCTTCTCTCCCTCTTGTTGTAGAGTCTTGTCTCTCAGTCCTAAGATTGATTTCTTGTGTGTTCAGAATGATTTTATATTTATCTAGCTATGTTCAAGTGATAAGGCAAGCATAGGGTCCTCCTCCTACTCTACCATTTTAACTTTTCCCATCTTCTTAATCTTAATGACTGCATTTGAATTCAGAGAAAAGACTTGAACTCTGGGGTCTGAAGCCCCAGAATGGTTAGCTTTGTTAGAATAACACACTTGAAACTAGACTGAATTCTTCACTTATAGTACTTTCCTGGGGTACAAAAGGGGGGATGACATGGGACAAAGTCACACAGCCCATGAGAACCAGAAATAGAAACCAGCTTTATGTTCCATACACTATTATTGTCACCAACATCAATATAGACTTTTCATAGTTTCATCCTTTAATAGCTCATTTAATATGTCTGAAATGGTATCATATTCCTAAATAAACATTCCATTTGAATGAGTCACAAGGACATGGAAATCCTGTCCTTATACCCATGAGTTAATAGACACAGCCTTGGAAGCAAGCTACAGGAGATATTCTCATGACTTGTCTGTTTTCAGCTGCCTTTGTACTTTTTTTCCCCTTCCTTTAGTCCTGACAGTCTTTCCTAACTCTTCTCCATTCTAGATGCTGTTTTTAGAACATGTTGGCTGAACAGAAGAATGAGTTTCATGTCCTAGACTCCCAAACAAACATCTGGAACTTCCATAGGGTTTCTAGATTTTATTTTTAAAAGAAAGTATAGTAAAAGAAAAACATACACACTACAAAACAGCACTATCATTTGTCATCACTATCACCATCAGAGTGATTGGAAACTATTTAATGAACTTTAAATGGAAACACTTTAATGAAATTGGCCAGTTTTGTCTATTGGTGGAGGAGCATTCTGTGACAGATTGGTGGGAAACAGCAGACAGCTACATCTAGAAAGATCCTGAGTCAACTCACTTTTGTCCTGGGCCTCACAGAGGAGGCAGAAGGAGGGAAGGAAGGTCCTGAATTATCCTTTTTTCTTCTGTGTCTATCTCTCCTCACCTCTCCCTAATTTCTATCCCTCTGTCTCTTTTAATGAAGGCTCCACTCTTCTACTTTCTCTCTCCACTTCCCATTCTCCAGAGAAATTCAACTCCACTGAATACCAAGAGACATGAACTACCTCATGCTTTGTTTCTTTCAGGAGTCTCCCCAGTACCATCACTTTGGGCTCTGAACAGCTGCTAATGGAGGCCATTTTCTGTCCAGGGTTTCTGGTTCTGAAGAGTGGAAGGATGAGAAAGGAGGTAGGTAAACAGATCCAGTTCAGACTCCTCAATAGTGGAAGTACCTGCAGTTTACCTCACTCATTACTCAGAGGGCAAAAGTGGGTGTTAATATTCTTCCCAAGACAATGTAATTCAGTCTTATATAAAGAAAGCACATCTTCCTGTCAACATGACTTTGACTCTGCTCCACATGGACGCAATAACCTTGGCATGATGTTTAAGGGATGTTGGTTAGTCTGGCTCACCTACCTCATTTGTTAGAAATGATGTAGCCAGTGGAGAATTATTTCTCTTTATGTTTTGTAGATGAGGGCAGGAGGTCACCATCCATTCTCTTCTCGGTAGTTATTACTAATTTTACCATCTTATAGATAAGGAAGTTGTGATTCATGGAGAAAAGTTAACATAATAGCTAGTAAATTACAAAACTAACTTTGAACACCCATATCCTGCCAACAAGTCTAGTGCTCTTTGCACCTAATCTAAGCTTCTTGTAAGAACCAACATAAAATATTGAAATGAGCTCAGGAGGGGGTGAATACTAACCTTGTGATTCTTCCATAAACTGGTGTTCCTCTGCTCAGTCCCTTAAGCAAGGCATGTCTTTCACCAACGAGCCTTTTTTTGATCATGCTTTTTGTCCTCTTCTGGGAGCCATCTGACCTCCTTGTCTTTGTATGGTTCTTTCTCACTTATCAGAGATGTCTCCCTGCCTTAACCCAATTCCTTCCTATCTCAGCTACCATTTTGTTTCCATCTCAAGTCTTCGTTTTGCAATTATCTTTATTTGCCTGTTTACTTGTATTAAAAAAATGTTTTCTTGTTTGTTTGTAGTTGTTATCAGCTTAAATCTTAGGGAGGGCAAGGGCTTTGTATTCCCACTATCCAGAGCTTGGCATAAAGGCACTAACATATATTTTCTTGAATAAATGAGGACATTTAGGTCTTAATTGTCAGAAAAAGGATTTGGGGAAAGGGGCCTCCATTTTAATTTAGTGCTTTTTGTGTGTCAGCCACTATGTGAGTCAGTATCTGTGTGAAATAGACATTTTTCTCCTTTTGTTTTGATGGAGATGCTGAGAATTTTAAACAAGGTTACAGACCTGATAACTGGTGTAGCCAGGTGTCAAGCCAGGCCTGTCTGTTTGGTTTTGTTTTTCCTCATCAGTCCAGTGGAGGTCCACAAGAGTAGATCATGCAAACAAACTGATTTTATATAATGTTGGATGCAACAATTCTTTCAAAAGGCCTTGCATTTAGAGCCGGGAGTCTATTGGGAAATGGTCATGTTGAAAATTTCCTGAGATAATTCTTTATTTAGTACTAGACAGGTTGCCTGCCACAAAGGAAGACCAGGTAAACTTTGAGTGACTAAATTAATGATAATAGCCACATTTTCTTGGGCTAGATTTATAATAGTGTATGCATTGTGCAAAAAGCATCATGGCTTTCCTCTTAATCTTTGTAACACATTGGGTATTGTGGATGTCCCTTTCTTTCAGGTGAAGAAACCAAGACTCAGAGAATGAGTCTTAAACGAACTGTTTAAGCTCAATCAATTGGTAAGTGACAGAGGAGCACTCTGAGGTCAGGCTTCATCTTAGCCCCTGCTCTGTGTGGCTTTGTGTATTCTCCCGGGCTATGATGTCACTGGTGTAAGCTCATAAAGTGACAGCAGTGGGAAGCATCATTTTTGGAGCCCTTTCAACATGATAAGTACATACAGAATGTCAGTGATTTCCTTTAAGCCTCAGAACAGCTCTTAAGAAGTAGGTGGTATTGCTGTCTCCATTTGACAGATAGGGAACCCAAGACTCAGGGATTGTTATCTTGCACAGGGCATGGACTATTAGGGAGGCCTATCTCTTAGAGCATTCCCATTTTCCCTGAGTGGTGTCTGCAGATCAGGAATACTTGGAAGAGTAATTTAATGATTTTAGCTCATTTTCACGTTTTCAAGCTGGAGGAACAAGCCAGGCAATGAAAGTTCCCTGAAGCAAACACAGATGGAGAGCAGGTGGAACATGGGTGAAGGACATTTAGCTGAGTTTTTGGCTTAGATCTCTATTGGAGTTTCTGTTCTGGATGTCCTGCCCTGACCCTGCCTACCTCTGCAAATTTATTCTAAAATGGAGTGCACTTCTCTGAGAACTCATTGTCAAGCTTTGTTGATGGTTTAGGAAACCCATTTTCCACATGGCTTTCAGGTTCACACCCCAAAGAAGTTCTCCAATATCTGGGTGAGTTTTAGCTTACCCCGGCTGAATGGTCATGAGGACAGCCAGCTTTGTTCTCTTCTAAGGTGATAATAGAACCAGGGTGCCTGAGGCATGCCCAGTGTCCTTAGTTTAGGAGCAAAAGTTAGATTGTGTGTTGAGGTCTTTCTTCTCTTGGGTCCCTGGACTTCTTGGCTAGTCAGAAGGAGTGTCTGCTTTAGGGCATGCGTTTTTATAATGTTTCGTGACTGATTCCAGCTTTTTAGTTCTGATAGTTCCATGCTGACTATGGAATAGAACGGGAGGAGGGAAGGTGGGTCAATGTTCCCAACCCTGGGGCCGAGGCTGGCCCTACATGAGCTGTGTTGGAGTGGAAAGAATATTGGCCCAGGTGTCTGAAGGCCTAACAGAGAGGCCTCTTTGGGGCTCAGCATCCTTATCTGTCAAGGGGGGTTATGATACCCATCTACATACTGTCTAGACCTTGGGTAGGGCAAATCCAGGACTGCTGTGAATGGCTGTGTACAGCTGAGCTCCAGGGCTGCAACCAAATCACTCAAGATCAATCCCCACCTCCCATGTCATTGTTGTTATATGACATTAGAAACAACACAATGGGATGGGGTGAGGAATGAAGAAGGAAATAAATAACGAACAAGCATTTCGTTGAGGTCTGATGTTCCCATTTTATAGTTGGGGAACTCAGGCCCAGTGAGACAGATTAATAAGTAACTTATGTGGCAAGAAAGGCAAAGACCGCATTCAGATCCAGACCTTCCTAGTTGCCTTTGGCCCATTTTCCTGGGCATCTGGTGCCTTCTGAGAAGGATTAATGTAGATTAGCCTGATTCTCCTGTCAGTTTTCAGTGTGTTAACAGAGTGGTCCCTGGGGCTGTTATTGTGCCTTTCAAATCCCCCATCTTAGGCTGGGGAAAGTCCAATGCATAGGCCTTTTCTTTCACCACATCCCATTGGCTACTCCTGCTACCACCTCTCCTAATGGGGTGTCCCAGGTGGCTGGAGTGAAGACATAACAGATTCTGTAAGGGAGGGACTTACCTTTGTTTAGGAAAATGCTGTTATAGCCATCCTGAGGGTAGGAGAGAGCAAGAGAAAAGAAGGGATGGTCAGAGGCTCTGCTTACAAAAATGATCCAAATTTCACCTTCTTCATGAAACCAATGCAGACCTCCTTATTTAAAATTGAATCCTGTGTTCCCCAGCATGCTTGGTCCTTCACCTTTGCTTTTGCTTTTCTCTGTCTTTTCATCAGAGCAGTCACCACATTCTAATCTACTCTGTAATTTGCTTGTTTATCACTTTATGTATGTTTTCTGTTTCACATTCATGACTACACTCAAGGAGGGCAGTCTCTGTCTCTTTGCTCAGATACCTCCCAAATGCTTGGAGCAGACCTGATGCATAGTGCAAAAAAAAAAAAAAAAAAAAAAAGTTTGTTGAATGAAAGCATGAGCTTGGGAAAAGGAGGGAAAGCTGAGTGACAGAGTAGGTCAAATGGATAAGTAGTATTTTCAGGATGCCTGGGTGCTCAGTCGGTTAATCATCTGACTCTTGATTTTGGTTCAGGTCATGTTTTCATGGTTTGTGAGATGGAGCCCCCCATCTCAAGTTGGAGCCCCGGGTCAGGGCTTGGGATCCTCTGTCTCCCTCTCTTTCTGCTCCTCCCTGGCTCACGCTCTCTCTTTCTCTCAAAATACATACATACATACATACTTTTTTTTTAAAAAACAAAGATATTTTCAAGAACGGGGAACTCCAAGTTTAACTGCAGGCTGAGGATATTGGTGTGATGTGGTGTGTATGTGTGTGTGTGTGTGTATGGATGTTCATGCATGTGTGTGTGTGTGTGTGTGTGTGTCTGTCTGTGGTTTATGATGTGTGTGAATATATGTCTGAGTTTGTGTGTATGTCAGTGTGTGCATGAATGTGCATGCATATGTGTCTTGAGGTGGCAGGGACAGCAGAAAGAAGAAAAGAGCAGGTAACTCCAGTTTATTCTCAATGCCAAGAGCATCGATGGCACAATGTGATGCTGCTGGGAGGTGCTGACCCAGGTTCTTATCAATAGTGGCTTCCCTGATGGTGAGGCTGGATGAATTTGAGTGTTGGTGTTGGCAGCAGAAATGCTTGTGGGCCCCTCACACAGGTGTGTAGGATATGCTGCAAGCAAGGGCTTTGTGACCCCTCTACCCTGTGAGGTTGCACAGTGGGTTTTCCCTCATCTTGGCTAAAGGACTCTGAGACTTATTGAGGCCCCATGGGGCCTGACTCCCCTTTCCTAAGCTGCATGGACTCTATGTGACCTGATTCTGAGTTCTGACTCTGCCTGAGCTGTGTGATCTTGGGCAAGTCTCTTATGTTTCTCTCCTGTGCCTTCATTTCCTTATCTGTAAATGGACTAATCAAGGTGACTGCTTTATCAAGCTGGTATAATGTGAGGCTTGTGATTTATTAACAGATACTGTAATCCATTCTGTGGGCCACAGCCAACATAAGACCATGCCTGAGACACATCTTACTTCTTGCATGCTTTGCCAAAGGCAGGCCTTAACCAAAGTTGCACTCAAATTCTGGAAGCCTCAGATATTTGACCAACTGCACAGCTGCCAAAGGATTAAGCTCCCTGTGGCCCTGTGGCTGCGCAGAGTCCAGCCTGACCCAGAAGCCCCTCCCTGCAGGTAGCTGTGGTTTCTGATTGTGTAGTCACCTGCTATATAAGGCCCTTTACACACCTGCTCTAATCCTCTGCTGGGATCCACCTTCTGTGGGCAGTCTCCAGGACAGACTCTGAAGGTGAGGGGCTGAAGCCAAGCTGTGGGTGGGGGGAGGGTGTCCCACCTTGAGAGGAGCTGAAACCAAGGGAAGGGCATTGTGGGGGTGGTTGCGGTCCAGGGCATTCTCATGGCTCTGGCTTCTTTAGCAACACTCAGGAAAGGGAAGGCTGGTGAGGAGAGATGTGTGCATTGTGGGGTTTGCTCATGGTATGTGCTTTGTCCTTTTCATACCTGCTCTGAACTCTGCTTGCCTGTGTATAAAATGAAAGCAATTGTGGTAGAACCCTCTCAGGCTATTGAAAATACCCAATTATAGAATGAGTGGAAGGAAGTACTTTGCAAAGGGTTTTTTTAGATGCTGCGTGTTCACATTTTCCATATGAGGCTCCCTTTCCCAACCTCCACCTCACTGGCTTCAGAGGTGGCAAGCAGGGCCCAAGTTCTCACCACTCCAGACTCTGACTCTCTGCCATGTGTCCCTGGACTGGATCCTGATCTCTCTGGGCCTCCTTTATTTCCCTATGAAAATGAGGCTAATAATCATGTTTATGCCACAAGGAGAAGCAATTTATGTACCAGGCATGGCTGCTATGGCCTCTTTACGCTCATCTCTTTACCTCCCTTTCCATCCTCTTCCACACTCACAAGGCTTGAGAAGACCCTTCCCAGGAGGCTCACCCCCATGAGCCTCTCTCCCTACTGGGGTTCCCAAAGCCTGGAGGGGTCATCGGGCATGGGGACATGCAGGGTGCAATGAAGAGAACATCTGCCACAAGCTTCAAATTAGACATACTTAATTTTTCTCCTTGTTTTTTTGTTTTTTTGTTTTTTTTTGTTTTTTTTATTTTGTGGCCATTAGATAATATATGGGCCCATCTGCCTCCCCTGATTGAACTAGTTTCTTTTCATTTTCACCAACCCCTAATAAGTCAACTAAGAGATCATAGTTGAAGTGGTGTGTGTGGTGTGTACATGTATGTAGTGTGGAAAGGTAAGAGGTGAGAGGTGGGCTGCAGCTCCCAGGTGAAGGTCAGTTCTCCCTATCATGGTGCAACTCAGCTTTGGAGCTTAAAGGATTCAGAATGAAGTCCCAATTTTGACCTAACAAGCTGAGTGAATTTGGGCAGCATTCATTATCTCTGTCTATAAGTTTGCCACCTGCTGAGCAGAGCAATAAGCAACACTGTGCGCTGGGACTTTCTGTGATGAAGGAAATGTTCCAAAGTTGTGCTGGCCAATAAGCGGTCACTAGCCAGGTGACTGAGAAACAGAATGCTGTTTTTTTTCAACATTTCAATGAATCTAAATTCAAATAGCCACATGCAGCTTGTGGCTACTGTTTATAGGGTAAATGAGCTAACAATCAGGAAGGACTCCGTGCAGAGCCAGATACTTCCCCTCCTTGCTCCTTTGATACATGGGCAAGATGAAATTCTGGGAGCTCTGATTCAGGATCCTAATGAATACAGAGAAACTGTAGCTATCAGATGATTGGTGGATACAGAAAGACTGCTGTGCTGGAGCCTCTGGTTCAGTCCTGTAGCCTGATTGTGTTCAGGCCTGGGGCTCTGGTACTCACATGAGTTTGAGGCAGTGTGGGTGGTGGTTAGGGGCCTTAGCTAACCCCAGCTCTATCACCTCCCAAGAATGTGACCTTGACTTTGAGTGATTTATTTAACCTCTCTGGGACTTGATTTTCCCTACGAAATGAGGGCGATGCTAATAATAGTTCCTGTCTGCTAGGGTGGAGGCATTACATGAATTAAAGAACACAGAGTGCTCAGAATAAAGTGCTCAATAGGTGTCTGCCCACTGGGGTGGTGATGACAACGGTAAGCCCCTCGATTATGTGTATGAGGCCAGATATTAGCTAGAGGATTACATTATGCTCTGGGACAGGAAAGCCCAGCTTTCTTCTTGGATCCCATTCCCAGTGGGGCTGGCAATCTTCTGCTTGCCCATCTTGTACCTGAAGTGGCTCCGTAGGAAATGCACAGGCTGCGTTTTGTATCTGTGTGTAGATGTTTCTGCAGGCATCCAGAATTGGGGAAATCCCAGACTGATGCACATAAAAGGACAGCATAGAAACTGCATCACAAATCTGTGCTCACAGCTAAGAATGCTGACTCTTTCTTTCACAAGGATGGGCTGTGTGCTGGGCTTATCAAAGTATGATTACAATTAGAGGATGTTCCAAGACCCCAGACTGCCTTATTTGTGTCTCTTCAGGCTTAGAGCTGTACAGCCACAGTCCTTGTCCTTGTGAGACACCAGATCCAGCACCATGAAAGGCATCCTCCTTACCTATATCATCGCGGCACTTGTGGTAACAGCTGTAGGTGAGGGAAAACAATGACACCCTTTGGGAATAAAGACCTCTTTTCACACCTCATCAAGGTCTTCTGTTCTTGGTGCTCTGGGGTTCTCTCATGTGGCCTCTCATGTCAAAGTCTGGTCAGTGGATAATGGGAGACTTCTCTGTGCACACTGGTGTCAGTGGAGCTGGGGCTCTGTGCTGTGGTTATTCCCACTGGGAAATGGTGGACAGTGGTGAGAAACTAATGGGGGTGGCTATATCTCACAGCCTCAAGTTTGGGGGATGCCAGAGGGAAGGGATACCTCCCAGCTATTCCTTTAGCTTGAGATGGATGTGGTACTTTGTCCATAGTACACTCTATAAGTGTCTCCTGAATGTTGACAATGTTGGACATCTTGTCTCCCCAGAATCCCTCAGTTGTGTGCAGTGTAATTCATTGACAAACTCCTGTGTCAACAGCAACATCACTAGGTGTCCCTCAAGTGCCAATGTCAGCTGTACCAGTTTCTTGGCCAACTCTTCTCTAGGTGAGTCTGGGATGCTATAACCCCCCATTTCTGGGATTAGCATGGGGCAGGAGCTGGATAGGGTGGCGAGGGAAGAAAGGAAGGCTGAGGAAAGGCCCAGCTGTGCAAAGAGAGAGATGGGCTCATGGATATGCCTTCCAGAAGAAGCAAAATTCAGAAGTCAGATGAGAATGCAGGAGCAAACAGGCAAGCCCTTGTGGCTTTTTGGAATGGCTGCCCTTGACTGAAATCTCATTCTGTACCTGAATTAGTGGATGTGAGAAGCAGGGGAACCTCTTAGTAAACTGCAAAGCAGGAACTTTGCTCTGGGTGCTTGCATTCTTCCATTTTTCCTCCCCAATTTTCTCTGTTTCAGTGCTCATTCCTGTTCCAGACCCAACATACTTTCACTCATACTCCCTCCCAGGGTGTTTTCCTGGCATGATTGTTACCTCTCTCTCAGAGCACTTAGATTTATTTTTAACTTTTTATTATGGGCATTTTCAAATATGCACAAAAGCAAGAAGAAGAATATAATGCATTGCCATGTAACCACTATCCTGTGTCAATAATTATCAACATTTTGCCTTTTTTTGTAATAATATTTTATTTATTTTTTGAAATGTATTTTTTCTTTTGTTTTTAAAATTTATTTATTTTTTTTTTTGAGAAAGAGAGAGACAGAGAGAAAGTGGGGGAGGGGCAGAAAGAGATGGGGGCAGGGACAGAATCCCAAGCAAGCTCTGAGCTGCCAGAGCAGAGTCTGATGTGGGGCTTGAACTAATGAACCATAAGATCATGACCTAAGCCAAAATTGGATGCTTAACCAACTGGGCCACCCAGGTGCCCATGCAATGGTATTTTAAAGCAAACTTAGATATCATGTAATTTCACCTAAAAATACTTCACTATTCATCTCTGATAAGGACTTTTTTTTTTCTTTTTATGTAACTACCATACCATTATATGCCTAAGAAAATTAGCTGGAATTCTTTAATTTTCTGTAGTAGCCAGGGCATCTTAAAAATTTCTCAATTGTTTCAGATGTTGTGTTATAGTTAATGTATTAGAATTTATATATAAACAAAATCCCCACACTGTATTTTGCTGTCAGATCTAATATGTCCAATTTGTTTTATAACAGGAATCAATCATCATTTTGTTGTTGTTGTTCAATCCCACTGATTTGTTGGAGAAACTGGACCATTTGTCCTATAGTTGTCTCATATTCTGGCTTTGGTTAATTGCTTCTTTGTGGTGTCATTTCTTTCTTCCCCTATTTCTGGTATTTTCCTATAAATTGGATCCATGCTGCTCAGTAGAACTTTCTTCAATAATGGAAAAGTTTACATCAATGCTGTCTTATATAGTAGCCTCATGTAGTTATTGACCACTTGAAATGTGGTTATATGACTGAAGAGCTGAATTTTAAATAGCCACATATAGCTACTAACTACCATATCAGATAGCTCTGATCTAAAAGCTTGACTATATTCAGGTTTAACATCAGATTGCACTTAGGACCATCAGATCTGCTTGGCTATTTTTCAAGATGCTAAGACTGATAAGTGCACTCTGGAATATTGGCCCGAACTACCATTTTCAAGCTCCTCATCAGTCTTTGTCCTGAAGTTTAGCCTGCACCTCTGCTAGTCTCCTGCTAAAGGAAGGAACTACCTCATGGGGAAAATTTTTTCTTTTTGCAGGAAACTCTCCCAAGTGTCTCTGAAATCACATTGAACTGAGGATATGTTTCTACTGTTTCCTAAAGCAGTCACTATTCAGGGTCTCTGCCCTCTCTGAAGCTTCAGCATCCAGGGATGATATTCTGTGTTTGTCTTTGTGCAGCGGCAGCCATTGCATTATATCAGGATAAGGCCTGCTCTGCAGAGAACTGCAGGGAAGGAAGAGACATGGTTGAAGCTTTCACTGTCCACGTGTCTGGTGAAGAACGTTTTCACTTTACAAGCCAGTGTTGCCAAGGGAAGGAGTGTAATGACACCAGTGATGCTCTAGGTGGGTGCTGGCAATGTGCCATCCTCCCTCTGTCTACCTGGCCCTGTCCCTTCCTTTGCCACCTGTGGTTCTCACTCTCTGGGGGACATCTCAGGTCCAAGAGCTTCAGTACATATCTAAGTAATATAAATAGCTGACTTACAACAATTACAACAATTACAGGAAAATGGGAAAACCACCACTACTCTCATGCTTTCCTCTTTTCCAAGTACAGACAGAAATCACAGCACTCCAAGTTGGATGGAATTAGATGCTTATTAGTAGTTCTAAAATGTGGTTTCAGGCCCTATTTTAAGACTGTAGGTATTAAAAATTATGGCGAACTCCAGAGAACTTTGATTTATGTGATCCATATGATCAGTATTTACTGTATTAGAAATTTTAAAAATTAAAAAAATGTCCAAAAGAAATTTTAAAAATCTTTATTGAGGTTCCTAAAAAATAATAAACCCACATATGAACATTAATAACATTTTTAAATAGAAAAAAGCATATCTTCCAAAACAAAACATAATATTTAGTAAGAAAAGTGGCATTGTTACATATTTTCTCAAACATGTTTGGTTACTGGCTTAATTAATAGAAGACAACCCAGTTGTCTTCTTTGCATTTGCTTGTGCATTTATTTAATCTGTTGCAATCTCTCATGTCATGTAACCTTTCAAAAACTCCACTGTACATTCATGAGAGAAAGAGAGTGAAAGAGGCAACGAACATCTTAGTATTATCATGAAAATGTTTTTGACCTTGTGGACTCCCTGAAAGATTCTTGGGTGATTCCCAGTAGTTCTTGGACCATAATTTGACAACTGTTGGTCCATACAAAGCTCTCTCTCTTTTTAGTGTTTATTTATTTTTGAGAGAGAAAGAGCAGGAGAGGAACAGATGGAGAGGGAGAGAGAATCTCGAGCAGGCTCCTTGCTGTCAGTGCAGAGCCTGATGTGGGGCTTGAACTCATGAACCATGAGATCCTGACCTGAACTGAAATCAAGAGTAGGATACTTAACTGACTGAGCCACCCAGATGCCCCTCCTACCAAAGCTCTTTTTTCAAGGAGAAGAAAACATAGCCACAAAGGCAAGGTTAATTGGTCATAGTTCTAGCATAGGTCATTAATAGCAGAACTGGGTCTCAGTATAATTTTGGTAAGTAATGGCATGTGTTCATTTATTCAGAGAAAGATTTATTTATTTAAAGGTTTATTTATTTTGGGGAGAGAGGAACAGAGAGAGAGAGGCAGATATATATATATATATATATATATATATATATATATAGAGAGAGAGAGAGAGAGAGAGAGAGAGAGAGAGAACGAGTTGGGGAGGGGCAGAGAGAGAGACACACACACAGAATCTGAAGCAGCCTCCAGACTCTGAGCTGTCAGCACAGTGCCCAACACAGGACTCAAACTCACTGTGAAATCATGACCTGAGCCGAAATTGGATGCTTAACAGACTGAGCCACCCAGGTACCCCTATTCAGAGAAAGATTTAGTAACATCTATACACTTATTGGCATGTTCATCATAGCTGGCTAATGTTGACATCGGTTGGTTTTCTTCTCAGCCCAACACAACCACTGACCATAGTTCTTAAAGACTGAATGGTTTGTAAGGGCAAGTGTGTGGGGTTGTGTGCTATAACTGTTTTGGGGGGATATGTAACTATTTGGCTGGGATGATTAGTGTCTTCATGCAATTGCCCATTCTCAAATTCTCTCTGGCCAGCATATTTGCTTGCTTGTCTCCTTCAGTACAAGGCAGTGCCATGTTCTGTGTTTTAACACTGTTCTAAATTTCTCTTATTCTTCCCAGCTTCTCTACAGGAAGATGTGTCCAACAACACAGAGTGTCTTGCATGTTACGGATCTAATGAAACTTCCTGTAGTGTGAAATCCAGGAAATGTTATAAAGAAGAACGGTGTGTTAGTCTTGTTGCAGAATTTAAGACTGGTACGTCTTGGGGTTTTGATTTCCTTTTATGAGACTTGAGTTGAAAACCTATCAAGTGTTGGGTAATAAGTTCTAGGTTAACAAAAGAAGGCTGGGGGAGGTTAGTAGGATAAAAAGACAAGGTCAGAATGCCTTTGAGATAGTGAGGCTGTTAATGTAGCCTTGAGCTGTTTGCTATTTCTGCCACCTTAGTCCAGAACCATTCCTTCTGGGCTGTCCACCTCTTGAACCTTGTTCTACTGTGGCTTATAATCAAGCCAGGCCTGTTTAAGTGCATTGTGTCATTCCTGGCATTTATTTCTTTACTAGGTTGGGTTGTTCTGTGGGGGTGTGTGTTTGCTTTTATTTCCTTTTAATACTTAACACTTTTCTCTCTACTTGTCACTGAGAAGTGTCGGCTTATGACAACATGGATCACCTGACTGAAAGAGTTAGATTGGGTTTAAGAGCCAACAATTTGCTTTTTGCTATAGAAGTAATTTGATATTAACCATTATGAAATACAAGTTAACTATTTATTTATTTATTTATTTATTTATTTATTTAGAGAGGAAGAGAGAGAGTAAGAGAGGGTCAGAGAGAGAGGGAGAGAGAGAATTCCAAGAAGGTTCTCTGCTGTCAGCACAAAGCCTGATGTGGGGCTTGAATTCACAAACCATGAGATCATGACCTGAGCTGAAACCAAGAGTCTGAGTCTAAACTGATTGAGCCACCCAGGAGCCCCACAAGTTAACCATTATAAAATACAAAGCTAATACTATACCCAAGTATTTAAAGAATAATACATTTATTAGTTAGGTTATGTTTATTACTGTTAAAAAGCAACCTCTAAATCCTCTGGCTCAATGTAACAGATGTTTGTTTTTTGCTCATATGGCAGTTGATTGCAGAGTTTTGGGGCCTGTGTTTCTTCCATCTTGAGGCTCTGGTTCCCACCTACCCAGGACTTGGCAGCTGCCTGCTATATTCTTTGAATCTCACCAATAGGTGGGGGAAAGAGAAGGAGTAGAGGAAGGCAGGAAAGTCTTTTTTTTTAATGTTTATGTTTGAGAGAGAGAGAGAGGCAGAGAGAGGGAGACAGGGGATCCAAAGTGGGCCCCCCACTGACATCAGAGAGCCCCATGGGGGGCTCAAACTCATGAACCTACTGAGCCACCCAGGCACCCAGGCAGGCAGGTTTTTATAGGCAAGGCCTGGAGGTACATGAGTCACTTTCTCACATTCTGTTGGCCAGAACCCAAACTGCATTGGAGGGTGGAAATGCATTCTAATGGTGTCTAGTGGTGGGCCAGCAGGAAAGGAAGAGACATGAAGCTAAAATTAGAACAGCCAGTGAGTCTCCGTCACAATACGGCTTAGAATAAAAATAGCTTAAGAACACCAACACTCAAGTACAATTTAATTTCAACTTTTGTTAATGACAATTATAGTATTGGAAATCCATGTTTACATGTAATTGCAGATTTTTCAGTGGGGTCAAACATCACACGTATCTTGAAGCTTTTTTTTTACTTTTCTAAAGATTTTTTAGAAGAGTTTTAGGTTCACAGAAAAGTTGAGAAAAAGGTAGAGAGATTTCCACATACCCCATATGTGTTCCCACACATACATGGACTCCCCCTGCTATCAACATTCCACACCAAAATCGAACATTTGTTGTAATCTATGAACCTACATTGACACATCATTATTACCCAGAGTCCAAGGTTTACATTAGGATTCACTGTTTGTGTTGCATATTCCATAGGTTTTGACAAATGTATAATGACATGTATCTACCATTATAGCATCACACACAGTAGTTTCACTGCCCTAAAAATCCTCTATTAATCTCTTACCCCTAGAAACCTCAGATCTTTGTACTCTCCCCATAATTTTGCTTTTATCAGAATATCATATATTTGGAATCACATAGTATGTAGCCTTTTCACATTGACTTCTCTCATTTAGTGATATAAGGATTTTCAAAAAAAATTTAAAAATCCCTAGGATTTAAACACAGTTCTGATGTTTAATTCTAAACTATGTCTAAAGATAACAACAACATCAGAAAGACTTTCTCTTTCCACTCAGCTTGTTACCAGGTATCATTTGGTGCCAAGGATAGATTTTTTTTTTTTCAAATTCATAGTATTTGACTTAATCTGAAGGCCAGACAGATCAAAGTGGCCATACATGTAGGGGTGTTTTTTTGTTTGTTTATTTTTGCCCACTTCCCTCCCCCCCCCAATACTGTAGACATGTGCCAAGCAACACATTTTTGTAGCTCACTCTAATTCAATCTCCAGCACTGCTATTTTCTATAGAAAAGTAAGTCATTGTTTTCTTCAAAGGGATTTGGAGAGTTTTCCTTCCTTCTCAAAGCAAGTTTGTAGCCCTTGTTCAGATAAGTAGCTAGTCCCTTCCAGGTTTTTCCTCCCCTGTGAACTGTCTGTTCCCCAGAGCTGTTTAAGTTGTAGCCATTAGAGCAATACTGGCACATACTATGAGCTCAATAATGGTAGTTGCAATCACAACAACATCTTCTTTGCAAATTCCCTTGGCCTTTTCCTAGGACTTGCACCTTTAACAGGGTTAAATACAATATAATTCAGATTTAGAATTAAGATCACCTCTAGTTTTCTTAGAGAAAATTCTGGCAGAGAGAACTCAGGTCTAAAGAAAAGTGGGGATGGAAAGCAGAACCTGGAGGAGGGGAGTCTGGGAGAAGACCTTCCTGGACTGAGAGCAGAGGGGATGAGCCCATCCCTGGATTTTTTCACCTGTCAGCTCCTCAAGTAAACACTGGAGATTTGAGTCCCAGGCTTATTTCTGTGAGCTCAGGCTTGCATCCACCTTCTGGAGCTTCAGTTTCTTCTGGAGTTAGGTGGGGGTCTGTGTTCTGACCTATGTGGCCCCTCTGCTATTACCATTTGGTGTGATTTTGTTTTTTTAATGTTCATTTATTTTGAGAGAGAGAGAGAGAGAGAGAGAGAGAGAGCAGAGGCAGAGAGAGGGAGAGGCACAGAGAAAGGGAGAAAGAGCATCTGAAGCAGGCTCTGTGCTGTTGGTGGAGAGCCTGATGCAGGACTGGAACTCACAAACTATGAGACCATGACCTTAGCCAACATCAAGAGTCAGACACTTAACTGACTGAGCCACCCAGGCGCCCCTCCATTTGGTGTTCTTGATCCTAGGTCTTTCCTCTAAGCTCTTGTTTTAGATTTAAAACAGGTTTCAGGTTGCTGAGAGGCCTGTGGAAGAAGCACAAAAAGGGAGGTGAAGTCCTTACTGTCTCCATTGCATTCACAGAGTCTAAGACGCTTGTGCTGAAAGGCTGTTCCAACATCAGTAACTCCACCTGTCAGTTCCTATCTTCTGAGAACCGGACAATTGGAGGAGTCATCTTCCGAAAGTTTGAGTGTGTAGACAGTGCCAACACCTCCTCAACCGCCATTCCCAATGCAACCTTGACCACCCCTCCTGTTGGCAGCTCCTCAACACCCATCTCGAATGAGCCCACCACCCCAGATATGGGGTCCAAAGTCTCTTTCACCCCTGCAGCCTTTGCCAGCCTCCTTCTGCTGAGGCTGCTACTCTGAGATTCAACTGCCGCCCTCAAATGCCTCACCCTTCCCCTGTTAACTGCTCAGTAAATAGCAGTCACAGCCTTCCATGCAAAGCCCTGTGACAGCCACATTTTTCTCCATTATTAAAGCATTGGTATACTGGCTGGCCAAATCTGTCCTGATGTGCTCTGGGATGGGCTTCCTTTCAGCTGCTGTCCAGCACCACAACCCAGTTTCTTGCATTTTAAACCTGTGCACCTTAGTGTGTGGGCTCCCAGGACCTCCCTAATCTGCTCATCTTGCTTCTGAGAAACAGACCCTTTCACCTTATTGGCATTTTCTGCCTAAAGCCCCGCACTTCTGGGGACTGACATGTCACCATCCCCACCTGCACACAGTCATGCCTGTAATGCCCTGTGTTAACCCTAGGACTGATATCTGGCTCTTCAGTTATGGCCCTTGATATGGTCACAGGCCCACAGTGACATTGTCCACAGGGCCCAAAGAGGGGTGCAGAGGAGATGCTGAAGCATGGCAGACTCCCCTGCCTAACCTCACAGGCAGAGACATAATGCTGTTGGTGCTCCAGGTGACCAGATGTTTCATAGCCTTCACAGAATGGAATGTAGCTATGGAGCCCCAGTCCCTCTTCTTGAGAACCTACAATGAAAGACAGAGTTTTTGACTCCATATCAGATACCCAAGGAACAAGAAAGGTATTCAATCCAATAGACACAGAAGTCCAAGTTTAATAAATAAGGTGGGTCTTGAAATGGACTTGGAAGAATGGAGTTTTCTGTAATAAAAT
Organism: Panthera tigris; assembly: GCF_018350195.1. Taxonomy (NCBI): domain Eukaryota; kingdom Metazoa; phylum Chordata; class Mammalia; order Carnivora; family Felidae; genus Panthera; species Panthera tigris. The sequence continues at coordinate 83,816,354 of NC_056660.1, read as the reverse complement.
TTTTTTGAAGGTGTATAAACCAATGTGGGTCTTGATTGTCCAGGCTTGATGACAATGTATCAAGAGCAAAGCTACCATATGGCAGTAGCTCATCACCACATTCTTATTCGTGTATTTATTTTATTTTTTTTTTATTTTGAGATAACTTTAGACTTACCAAAAAGTTGTAAAACAACACAGAGAATTCTAGCACTCCCTTCATCCACCTTCCTCTTATGTTTACATCTTACATAACATGCTACAATTACTGAAATTAGGAAGTTAGCATTAACACAATATTGCTAAGTAATAGACCTTTGCATTTCACCAATTTTCACTAATGTCCTTTTTTCTGGCCCAGGATCCAATTCTTTGCATTTAATTGCTATGTCTCCTCAGGCTCCTACAAACTGTGACAGTTCTGGAGTTTTTCCTTTACTGGAAAGTTATTTTTCATAATGTCCTTCAATTTAAACTTGCCTGAAGTTTTCTCATCATAAGATTGAAGTTACACATTTTTGGCAAGAATGCCACAGAAATATTGTGTCTTTCTCAGTTCATCTTATTGGGAGGTATATGATGTTGATGTGTTGTATCACAGTTGGTGTTAACCTTAATTGCTTGGTTGAGATAGTATCTGCCAGATTTCTTCCCTTTGCCATTAATAATAGGCTAAATTGTGCTGCTATAACAAACAGGTCTTAGTCAAAAATATATTTAATACAAAGGAATTTAATAACCACAGTTTGTTTCTCAGTTACTTAAACTTGTACAGATGTTTCTGACTAGGCAGATGTCCTGGGAAGCTATCCTCTGAGAGTGAGGAAGAACCCAGGCTACTTTTACCCCATGGTTCCCCCATGGAACTTCTTGGGCTCTCAGTTAAGTGTTCTGCATCTATCTGGCTTACAAGTTAAGAAAGAGAGAGAGAGAGAGAGAGAGAGAGAGAGAGCTTAGAGAGCCACACAGTATGCTCCAGGGGCCAAACCTGACAGTTGCATCCAACACTTATGCTCATAATATTGGCCAGAAGTAAATCACATGTCATGAGAGGAAGTAGTTTATCCACAGGCACCTCAAAGTCTCTGTCTCAGAGGCAGTATGACTCAATGATAAAGGATATGGTCTATAGAACCAGAGTATGGCTTCAGATTTCAGCCCTAGAACACTGAGCAACAGATCTCACCTTTCTGTGCCTCAGTTTCCTACCTGAACTGCAGGGATAGTGATAATACCTGTCACATTGGTTTGTGAGAGCTGCCAACATAGTTCATCTTGGCAATGAGTAAATATTAGACATTAATAATTTTTTTAACATTTATTCATTTTTTGAGAGAGAGAGAAAGAGCGTGAATGGGGAGGGGCAGAGAGAGAAAGGGAGACACAGAATCCGAAGCAGGCTCCAGGCTCTGAACTGATAACATAGATCCTGACGTGGGGTTCAAACTCATGGACCATGAGATCATGACCTGAACCAAAGTCGGATGTTTAACCAACTGAGCCACCCAGGTGCCCCTATTAGACATTAATAAGTGAATCTAGTTTGAAAGTGGCTCTTCCATATGCTCTAGGGAGAGAGGGGACAATCAGAAATGGTGATGTAGAAGGCACATACCTGGCCCAATTCCCTCAAAGCATGCTGACCTCACTACCTCCATGTCTCAGGATTCCCTCTCTCATCTCACCCCCTCCCCACACACTTCATGGCTGCTGACACCATGGCCCCATGGACTGTAAGAAGGCTCATCTGCATCCCCCTATGGCTGTCTAATCCAGGCAGCCAAGGGCACCACCAGAGCTGATCTGCTCTTAGAACCTCCTGGAATTCCCCATGCTCAGCATTGATGTGAGGAAGCAGTGGTATTTTTGGTGAAGTATAAAGTGTCACACAGGAATGGAAACCAGGATGCTGAGAATTGGGGAGGTGGCTGGAGGGTGAGAGGGCCAGATCGCAGGAGGTCTCTGCATGTTGCAAAGACTCTGGCATTAGACCAAGGCTGCGTGGAGCCATAGCATGAGCACATGAATAGGAGTGGGGTTAGGTTTCCATTCTGGGAGGCTCTCCCAGACCTCAGGGTCATGTGGAAAGACAGCAAAAAGACAGGACAAGGAGGGAGTTTAAATGGAGAAGTAGTGGAGACCTGCCCAGGCAGATGCTCTGCTATCCTGCTTTAATTGAGAGTAATTAATACCCTAGAAATGCACTTCTGTTTGTACTGATGGTTCCTGACTCCTCACCCAGAGTAGGGAAGAGAGCTGAGCACAACTCCTGCTCAATGTCTACCTTATTTTTCCTGGTTGTCCATGCTTAACTCCAGACCCCTGTCATGTGGGCTAGGTCTTGGACTTACCACTGGGATAAAGCCCTTTGCTGCCAATTCTTCCTTAGTCCTAGCCTAGGCTCCAGGATAAGTCCTTATGGCTGAGGAGCTCCACAGAATTCTACACTTACACTGTACAGCTGGACTGATCACAAATAGCTTCATTTTCTTTCCATTGTACTTTTTAGTTTGTAAAGCTTTTTAGCTCAGGCTATTTTATTTAGAATCAGCTTTATTCAGGTATCATTTACATATGATAAAATGCATGTGTGCAGACTGATGAGTTTTGATAAACATGCCCACTATTCCAGTAAAAAAACAAGTGTTACCCCCACCCGCTGAGTTCTGCCAGTATCCCTGTAGTCCATTCGACTCCAGCCCCATGCATCCACTTGTAACTCCACTGTCCCCTCCAGGAAGTGACAGGGCAGATCCTTTGCTCACATTCCATCAAACTGAGCAGTTCTAAACTACCTGGACACAAAGCAATGGCTTGGGGTGGGGTGGTCAGCTATTCCCAGCAACAACTCTGCCCCATGGAAGGGGAAAGTCAGGGGACCATTTCCACCCGACCCTTCCACCTACTCAGTGTCTCAGCTGGGAAGACAGCAGGAAGGTTTGGAGTTTTCTTTGTGGGCTGGATATTGCATCTCTTGGTTGAATTATGATCTGAACCAAAACTCCAAATACTTCTTGATCTAAAATATTACCTGAACTAAAGCTAAAACCACTAATCACCGTAACTCTCACCAATTTCATTTTTAACTGGATGAGTGAATATACCCCAAGAGGATGTGAGAGTGATAATGGTCTTGAGACGTTCTGCAAGGGTCTTAAGTATCCAGGTGTGACTGTAGATCTGAGCACCAGAGGAAGTTTGAGGGAAAGGATGTCTTGGGGGTGGGAGGTGGGGCGGTGGACAATGGGCTCAGAGATGGTTGCTCTTAGGCTACAGAGACCAGCTATTTGGGTCAAGTGATTCCAAAGATTCTGGTGTCCTCCAAAGTGCTGCCACTAGCAAAGTTGCTAAAAGATATAAGGCTTCAAGTACAGTGTTTCAGGAAGAAACACTCTTCATGGAAGAAGAGTGACCAGTTAGAAGAATTTTGCTGAAGAAAATTGTAACCCATTCCCAAGTGATGTTTTAATTTGCATTTCTCTAATTATGGAGTATGAATATTTTTTCACATGTTTAAAGGCTACAAGGATTTTATATACATCTTACATATTTTGTCTGTTAATGTCTTTTCCTTATTTTTCCATTGAATTTCAGTTCTTGGTCCTTCATTTTTTTTCATTTTGATTTAATAGGTGCAGAAACAAACACTGTAATCATATCAGTAGTGTGTCTTGCAACTTTAAATTTACAAAAGAATAACATATTTTACTTCATTCAATCTTTATAAAATGGTTATGATATAAATTAATAAAATTATAATATAATTGAGCATTAAATAAACAACTGATGAAATAATACACAATTGGATACTAAGTTCCACAGCCTGAGCAGGTACTAAACATTAAATATTAATAATAAGCATTTAATATTATAATATTGAACATTTCTAATAATCTTTTAACAAAAAGGAGGCTTTAGGAAATGTAGAGTAATTGCCTTTTTAAAAAATGAGTAGAGTAAATGTTTTTCTAACCAATTTAAAATGAAAATCTTATAGTTTTTTTTTTTCCAGAACTCATTGTCCTACATGGATATATGAATAATATCCCACATGTAAGAGCTTTACTTTTGTTTTTTGTTTTTTTTTTTTAAAGTAAATTTCATGCTCAGCGTGGGCTGGAACTCATGACCCTGAGATTGAGAGTCAGATGTTCTACTGACTGAGCCAACTAGGCTTCCCTTAAGAGCTTTACATTAATAAAACTTAAAAAGTTAACCATTTTAGCTAGTGGCATTGAGTACATAAACAGTGTTGTGCAACCATCACTGATAACTACTTCTAGAATACCTTCATCATTCTCAAAAGAAATCCCGTACCCAGTAAGCAGTCATTGCCCTTCCTCTCTTCCCCTGGCCCTTGGCAAACACCAATCTACTTTCTACTTTCTGTCTCTATAGATTTGTTTATTCTGAATATTTTATATCAGTGGAGTCATTTAACATGTAGCCTTTTATATCTGATTTCACTCATTTGGTATTAATATTTTCAAGGTTCACCTATGTTGTATCATATATCTGTATTTCATTGTTTTTAATGGTTGAAGAATATTTTAATGTACAGGTATACCACATTTTGTCTATCCACTCATCTGTTGATAGGCATTTGGGTTTTTCCTACCTTTTGAATATTGTGCCAATGTTACTGCGCACATTTATGTACAGATTTTTGTTTGAACCCTTGTTTTCAACCCTTTTAGGTATATACACCTAAAAGTGGAATTTCTGGGTCATATGGTAATTCAGTTATTGAGGACTTTCCAAATTTTTTCCCACAACAATTGCACTATTTTACATTCCTACCAGCAATATATAAGATTTCAAGAAAACATTGTTATTTATTTATTTTTATTATGGCCACATTAATGGGTGTGGAGTGATATGTCATTGTTGTTGATTTGCATTTACCTAAAGATTAATGATACTTGAAGATTTTTGTCACCATTTAGTATCTTCTTTGGAGAAATTTCTATTCAAGTCCTTTGCTCATTTTTAAAGTGCTTCCCCCCCTTTTTGTTGTTGCATTGTAAAAGTTCTTCATATATTTTGAATATTAGACTATCATCAGATGTGTGATTTCCAAATAGTTTCTCCCATTCTGTGATTTGTATTTTTAGTTTCTTGGAAGAGTACTTTGATGTGCAGAAAGTTTTAATTTTGATGAAGTACAATTTTTCAACTCTTTGTTTTATTGCTTATGGTTTTGATGTCATATTTAAGAAACCATTGGCAAATCCACAGCTATGAAGATTTACTTCTAAGTTTTCTTCCAAGAGTTTTATAGTTTAACTATTATATTTAGGTTTTTGATCCATTTTGAGTTAATTTTTGTGTATGTGTGAGGTAGGGGTCCAACTTTATTCTTTTGTATATGGATATAATGTGATCCCAGCACCATTTGTTGAAAAGACTATTCTTTCTCTATTGAATGGTCTTGTTAAAAATCAAGTGAATAAAGATATATGAACATATTTCTGGACTCTCAATTCTAATACATTGATCCATATGTCTGTTGTATGCCAGTACCACGTTGTTTTAATTTGTAGTAAGTTCTGTAATAAGTGTCGGTAAGTAGTAGCTTTGCAGTAAGTTTTGGGTAGTGAGTCCTCCATATTTGTTTTTCCTTTCCTTTTTTTTTTTTTTTTTTTTTTTTTAAAGATTATTTGGCTATTCTGGTTCTCTTGCAATCCCAGAAGAATTTTAGGGTTGGATTTTCCATTTCTACAAAAACAGGCTGTGGTGACACACTGAATCTGTAGATCACTTTGAGGTTCTTGCTATCTTAACCATGTTGTGTTCTAATTCATAAATCTGAGATATCGTTTCATTTATTTAGGCCTTCTTTAACTTTTTTTCCAGCAATGTGCAAGTCTTGTGCTACTTGCCTAAGTTTATTACAAAGTTTAAAGATAGTTTTGATATAATTGTAAATGGAATTTCTCTCTTAATTTCTTTTTGGGATTGCTCATTGTTAGCGCAAAGAAATACTGCTGATTTTTGTGTGTGGATCTTGCATCTTGAAGTTTTGCTGAATTCATTTATCAGCTCTATTTTTGTGTGTGTGGATTTTTAAGAAATTTCTACCTGTGGATAAAACTCTACCTGTGAACAAAGAATTTTACTTTTTCCTTTCCAATTTAGATAATTAAAAAAAAATTCTGTGTTCTTCAATTTTAAGAGTTCTTTATATTATGAGGCCTATGTCTGTGGCATATGTTGCAAATATTTTCTCCCTATTTTTCAGTTACTTTTGGTTTTGTGTATGTTTTCTTTTTAAAATTAGTATTAATTAATATAAAATTGTTTGAAAGTCTTGAGTTCAAAAGTTTGACTTTCATTCTTCTCTGAATACATTTGGAAGGGCAGGTACTCTGACATGTTATCATTTGGGTCTATAATCTATGATAATCTATAATCTGTGTTTAAGTGATTTACTTAAATTCACATACCAATTTCAGTTTCTTAGTTTGAGATTTGTAAAAGAAAGTAGAATGGAAATGATTCACATAATTCTTAAGAGGAGGCTGTGAAAACTATATTTTGTCAGAGAAGAAAAAACAGAATACCTGTATTTTTTCTTTTAAAATGACATTATTTTTCAGAACTTACCTTTATGCTTATAACATTTTACTTCTTTATCCATTCTTAGGCATCTAATTGATTTTTCTTGTCTAATTTCATGGACTCATACTTCTATTCTAGTATGATATATAATAGATCTACCTGGATACTATTTTAAGTATTGTCAGACTTAGGACTTTCAGTCTTTCTAGTAGTTGTTTCAGAGGAATCTTAGGCCTCATTGTTAGCTACTCTTTTCTCTCTTCCCTGGATTTTTTTTTTTTTTTGCCACCTGCTTTGCTTTCCATAAATAATTGTGGGAAGATAAGGGTTAAGTGGGGGTGGGGTAGTAGTAAGAGATTTTGTCCTGAGATTTGGTGATTTTTCCATTTTGTTTTACAATTCTTTTGAAGTTTTTTTTTTTAATTATTAAATACAATTTATTGTCAAATTGGTTTTGACATTCTCCAACTTCAAGTTATGCTGAAGGGATTGTTTTCTGTGGATTTTTCTGTGGAAAAAAAAACAAAGATGAAAAGAAGAGGGAAATAAAGGTATAGGATCACAAATGTAGATTTAAGGAACTCAGCAAATCCTTAAAGCATAACATTCATATTATAGGTACTCCCATAAAATGGAGAGAAAGGGGAAAAAGTTTATTCGAGCAAATTATAGCAAGAAACTTCCCCAATCTGAGGAAGAAAACAGGTATCAAAATCCAAAAAGCACAGAGAGCTCCCATTAAATTAGAAAAAAAACTTAGCCATCACCTAGACATATCATAGTCAAATTCACAAAAATACATGGACAAGGAAAGAATTATGAAAGCAGTAAGGGGGAAAAAAAGTCCTTAACCTACAAGGGAAGATAGATTAGGTTCACAGAAGTTCTATTCACAGACACTTGGCACACCAGAAGGGAATGGCAGGATATATTCAGCATGCTGAATGGGAAAAAAAATGCAGCCAAGAATACTTTATCCAGCAAAGCAGTATTTCAAAATGGAAGGTAATATAGAGTTTCCCAAAAAACAAAAAAATAATGGAGTTTGTTATTACTAAACTAGTCCTGCAAAAAAATATCCATCTTTGAGTGGGGGAAAAGAGCAACGAAGACTAGAAAGGAATACAAAACCTCACCAGACACACCAGTTTTACAGGTAACACAATGACACTAAATTCATATCTCTCAATAATCACTCTGAATGTAAATGCACTAATTCACAATAGTTTATTTTTGCTTTTATTTCCCTTGACTATGGAGGTGTAGCTAGAAGAAGTAGTTTTGGCTGATGTCAAAGAAATTACTGCCTGTGTTCTCTTCTAAGATTTTTATGGTTTCAGTTCTTAAATTTAGGTCTTTAATCCATTTAGAATTTATGTTTGTGTATGCTGTAAGAAAGTGGTCCAGTTTTATTCCTTTGCATTTTGTTGTCTAGTTTTCCCAACACCATTTGCTAAAGAGACTATCTTTTTCTCATCAGATATTCATTCCTGCTTTGTCAAAGATTAATTGACCATGTAATTGTGGCTTTACTTCTGGGTTTTCTATACTGTTTTATTGTTCTATATGCCTACTTTTGTGCTGTTACTACTGTTTCAATTAGTACAACTTTGTAATATAGTACTACACCTTTGAAATTTGGAATTGTTACGCTTCCTTCAACTTTGGTCTTCTTTTTCAAGGTTTCCTGCGCATTAGTTTCATCCATGTTACTCCAAATGGCAAGACGTTTTCATTTTATTACTTTTTTTTTTTTGATGAGACAGCTTTTTATTAAATAGCAAAGCAAAACTGCAACACAATTTTAAATGTTTGTAAATTAGATCACAAAAGGAATGCAAAATGTTTGCAGCATAACTATTATATTCATAGAACTAAAGCTTCATTGAACCTTACGCTAATACAAACATAAGATTATTCTGATTAAAAGCAGCCCAAATGTAGTAACTCAAACTACATTAGTGTATTTCTTTTCCTATTTAACATCTTAATGATACTTCTGATACTGATTTTCTTACCAAATAGAGTCTACAAACTAAATTTTTAGAAACTATTGAAAGGAACAGCTTTGAATCCAAATGACAGCCCTGCCTTAGTTTAAAGCTAGGTTCTCTTTTCTGCTTATTATGGATCTTTGATAAGAAATACAATTGCTGAGAAGTCTGTTTTGCTTGCTGTTTGCTATGAGCATTGTGAGACCTTTCCTGATTGTAACCCGCTGTGTAGTAAAATGGGCTGTAAAACTTCCTAAATGTAGTCTGATATGTAATGGAATAAGTGATTGTACATAAACTAACCGGCATTTCTCGCTTCTGTAAACCTGCTTGCTTAGCACATTCCTCACCTACCCCCTTCCCCCTTTCTTCCTCCCACCACAAGTAACGGACAAAGCCTTCCCGCCAAAGGACAGACAAAGGACGCCCAATCAGAGAACAACAAATGTCCTTACTTTAAAATCAACTAATCAGGCCCCTCATAATTTGAAACCTCCCCTGTGCTATTTGTCTCTGTCTATAAAAACACTATACCAACCCTGATCGTGGCCTCTTGCGTCACCGGCGACGAGTGCGCAGAGGACCAGGTTCGAACCTGCAATAAACGACCCTTGCCGCTTGGCTTTGACTTACGACTCTGGTGGTCTTTTGTGGGAGGTTTAGGGACTTCAGGCATTACACTATCAAAAAGTGACTACAACGGTCCAAAGCAAGTACTTGGGTGTACAGGCAATTCTGGGAGATGTAGTGAAATAAAATACTGAGAAAATATCAATTAGTATACATATAAAACTCTCCTATTTTATTCATGATTCTGATACTAATACATTCTAAAGGAATTTTGCAAAAGTTGATCTGCTGGGTGTTAGGGTCAGGCGTAAGTCAGGGTAAAGATAGGAGTCAGAGGCTAAAAAAATTTAGCAGTCAAAGGCTTTATTTGGGAACTAAGGTCTCGGGGGAGGTTCCGTGACTCAGGGGGGGAGAGAGAGAGAGAGAGAGGGAGAGAGAGAGAGAGAGAGAGAGAGAGAACTCAGGGAAGTCGCCCCCGGGTATGGTGGGGTAGGGTTTTTAAGCTATAGTAGTTCCGGATTTAGGCTCCGGTGGGTCTTTCTTTCGTGCGGGGCTCTCCATTGGGTTGTGCTGGAGCTCAGTGATTGGTTGCCCTTCAGTTTCTTCCAGCGCGCTGGCAATGTTTCTTCCCGCAGGCTGGTGAGACATCCTAACACTGGGTACCACAAATAAACCTTGAGACTAAACTCTTTGTGTTTTCTCCTAGGTATAGTTTACATAAGGTTAGTCAAATTTAGACTACTTTCACATATATATTCCTAAAGATCTAGTCTGTTCCATATTTCACACAAATCTGGGATAAAAACATTTGGGAAGTACCTGAGTGGCTCAGTCAGTTAAGTGTCTTATTATTAATTTCAGCTCTCATGGTTCATGAGTTCAAGCGCCACTGTGGGCTCTGCACTGACAGGGCAGAGCCTGGTTGGGATTCTCTCTTCCTCTTTCTGTCTGTGCCCCTTCTCCCTCAAAATAAATAAATAAACTTAAAAAAAAAGTTAAACAACATATGGAGCTGGTGACTACTGTTTGCCAGTACTTTCCCCATCCAATTTCTATTTTTCTTAAAATTTCCTATTTCAAACATATAACCAGAGCTCATCTTTTCAGATACCAAGTGGGTTATTTTGTGCAAAACTTTTGCAAAGAAAAATCTTCATATGTAGAGCCTCTATTTGCAATTAATTAAAGAGAAACCAACAATTCTATTACTAACTATGACAAGTCCTAACTGAGAAAGTATCTTATTTTGGTTAAGTTTCAAGAATTCAAACTGAGGTTACTCTCACAGATGAGTAACTATTAAAATTACTTTTACTAGTGTGAAATCAATTTCTTCCTTAGGGGCGGGGAAAAGGGAAGGAAAAAGCAAGTGGAGAAGAGGCACAACATGATGGACAGGATACATAAAGCTGTGTGTTCAGTGCATGATTTTGGTCACTTTCACAACACAGTGATTATTTTCTTGTATCTTTTATTATACCTGTAGTAAAAGACAATACTAAACATATAAATTAATGAAAATTTCATAAAACATTAATTTTCAAGTTTCATAAATGCATGCATTTCTAATTATAAAATCTCTACAATACATTTGCATGTTTTCATAGACTAACATATAATACACAAGTTCAGGGAAGTCTTCTGTTATTCTCTTAATTTTACCTAGATCTGACATTATCTTCATAAATATTCAGTTAAGCCACAAAAAAAAGTACTATAACTTTCTTGAATCTATCCATGTTTTAAAGAAAAAAAGATCAGCACCAATTCCATAAAACAAAGGGATGTTAATCCCTTACTTTTTTTTTTTTTTTACTTTTTTGGGGGGGTCAGTTTGAAATACACTAAAAGCTGACATGAAGTTTTCTATATATGGTTCAAGAACTTGGTTTTCTGATTTTAGCTTCAGATTTCTTCTTTAACTGCATCTATTCTTGCAGGCATCTTCAAGTATGTATTGAAGTTTCAACATTTGCTTAATAAGTCATGTTTTTATTTCCAGTTCCACCTGATTTTTAGCATCAACTGCATCCATGTCAGCAATCATTTTGGGTAAAAACTTTTTGGCTTTGGATACAAAATCCTTGACAAATGGTCTGCCATTGTAGGTGTTGGGAGTGGCAGAGATTAGCCAAGATCTCATTTATTTTATGGCTGAGTCATATTCCATTGTATGCATATGCCACTTATTTATTTTCTATCAATGTACGTTTGGGTGGCTTCCATATTATAAATAATGCAGCAATAAACATAGAGGTGCATATGTCTCTTCAAATTAGTGTTTTAGTTTTCTTTGGGTAAACATCAATAGTAGAATTATGGGATCATACAGTAATGCTTTTTTAATTTTTTTGAGGAAACCACATATGGTTTTCCACAGTGGGTGTACCAATTTGCATTCCCACCATGAGTGCATGGGGGTTCATTTTTCTCCAGTTCCTCATCGACACTTGTTATTTCTTGTTTTTGTTTTTGTTTTGTTTTTTGTTTTTTTTAATTTAGCCATCTGACAGGTGTAAAGTGATATATTCTGGTTTTAATTTGCATTTACCTAATGATGTTGAGCATCTTTTCATGTGTCTGTTGGTCATCTTTATGTCTTCTTTGGAAAAATGTCTATTCAGGTCCTCTGCCCATTTTTAATCAGATTATTAGGGGTTTTGCTTTGTTTTGTTTTGTTTTGGTGTTGAGTTGCATAAGTTCTTTATATATTTTAAATATTAATTCATTATCAAATATATCATTTGATAATGCTAATGATATCTTCCTCCCTTCAGTACGTTGCCTTTTCATTTTGTTCATGGTTTCCTTTGCTGTGCAAAAGGTTTTTATTTTGGTGTAGTCCCAATTCTTTCTTTCTTTCTTTCTTTCTTTCTTTCTTTCTTTCTTTCTTTCTTCTTTCTTTCTTTTTTCTTTCTTTTTTTTTTTTTGGAAGTGACATGTAGAAAAATGTTTCTATAGCCAATGTCAAAGAAATTACTGCTTATGTTTACGAGAAGTTTTATGGTTTCAGGTTTCACATTTAGGAGTTTGATCCATTTTGAGTTTATTTTTGTGGATGGCATAGGGTCAAGTTTCATTCTTTTACAAATAGCTTTCCAGTCATCCCACCACCATTTGTTGAAGTCTTTTTTCTCATTGTATATTCTTTCCTCCTATTTCATAGATTAATTGACTATATAATTGTGGGTTTATTTCTGGGCTCTCTATTTTGTTTCATTGATCTATGTGTCTATTTTTGTGCCAGTACCATACTGTTTTGATTACTACAGCTTTATAATATATCTTAAAATTTGGAATTCTGATACCTTCAGCTTTTTTCCTCTTCAAGATTGCTGTGGATATTCAGGGTCTTTTGTTGTTTCATTAAAATCTTAGGATTACTTGTTTTAGTTTTGTGAAAAATATTGTTAATATTTTGATAGGAGTTGGATTAAATATGTAGATTGCTTTGGGAAGTATGTACATTTGAACAATACTTACTTTGCTCATTCACAAGCATAGAATATTTTTCCATTTGTTTGTGTCATCTTTAATTGTTTTTGTCAAAGTTTTATAGCTTTCTGAGTACAGGTTTTTCACCTCCTTGATTATATTATTCCTAGGTATTTAATTCTTTTTGGTGCAGTTGTGAATAAATTGCTTTCTTATTTTTTCTTTCTGTTACTTGATTATTATGTTATGGAAACACAACACATTTTTATATATTAATTTTGTATCCCTGCAACTTTACTGAATTAATTTACGAGTTTTACTATTTTTTGGTGGAGTCATTTGGATTTTCTATATGCAATAGCATGTTATATGCATTTTGTGAAAATTTTACTTCTTTTTCACCAAGTTGGATATTTTTAATTTCTTTTTGTTGTCTTGTTTTTGTGGCTAGGACTTCCAATACTACGTTGAATAAAAGTGGTGATGGTGGATATTCTTGTCTTGTCCATGATCTTAGATGAAAAACTCTCAATTTTTCACCATTGAATGTAATTTTAGCTGTGGGTTTTTCATATATAGCCTTTATTATGCTGAAGTGTGTTCTCTCTAAACATAGTTGTTGGGAAATTTTATCATGAATGATTGCTGTACTTTGTCAAATGCTTTTTTTTTAAATTATAAATCCAATTTCTTTTTTTTTAATATATGAAATTTATTGTCAAATTTGTTTCCATACAACACTAAGTGCTCATCGCAAAAGATGCCCTCTTCAATGCCCATCACCTACCCTCTCCTCCCTCCCACCCCCCATCAACCCTCAGTTTGTTCTCAGTTTTTAACAGTCTCTTATGCTTTGGCTCTCTCCCACTCTAACCTCTTTTTTTTCCCTTCTCCTCCCCCATGGGTTTCTGTTAAGTTTCTCAGGATCCACATAAGAGTGAAAATATATGGTATCTGTCTTTCTCTGTATGGCTTATTTCACTTAGCATAACACTCTCCAGTTCAATCCACGTTGCTACAAAGGGACATATTTCATTCTTTCTCATTGTCACATAGTACTCCATTGTGTATAGAAACCACAATTTCTTTATCCATTCATCAGTTGATGGACATTTAGGCTCTTTCCATAATTTGGCTATTGTTGAGAGTGCTGCTATAAACATTGGGGTACAAGTGCCCCTATGCATCAGTACTCCTGTATCCCTTGGGTAAATTCCTAGCAGTGCTATTGCTGGCTCATAGGGTAGGTCTATTTTTAATTCTCTGAGGAACCTCCACAATGTTTTCCAGAGTGGCTGCACCAGTTTGCATTCCCACCAACAGTGCAAGAGGGTTCCCGTTTCTCCACATCCTCTCCAGCATCTATCATCTCCTGATTTGTTCATTTTGGCCACTCTGACTGGTGTGAGGTGATATCTGAGTGTGGTTTTGATTTGTATTTCCCTGATGAGGAGCGACGTTGAGCATCTTTTCATGTGCCTGTTGGCCATCCGGATGTCTTCTTTAGAGAAGTGTCTATTCATGTTTTCTGCCCATTTCTTCACTGGGTTATTTGTTGTTTGGGTGTGGAGTTTGGTGAGCTCTTTATAGATTTTGGATACTAGCCCTTTGTCCGATATGTCATTTGCAAATATCTTTTCCCATTCCGTTGGTTGCCTTTTAGTTTTGTTGGTTGTTTCCTTTGCTGTGCAGAAGCTTTTTATCTTCATGAGGTCCCAGTAGTTCATTTTTGCTTTTAATTCCCTTGCCTTTGGGGATGTGTCGAGTAAGAGATTGCTATGGCTGAGGTCAGAGAGGTCTTTTCCTGCTTTCTCCTCCAAGGTTTTGATGGTTTCCTGTCTCACATTCAGGTCCTTTATCCATTTTGAGTTTATTTTTGTGAATGGTGTAAGAAAGTGGTCTAGTTTCATCCTTCTGCATGTTGCTGTCTGGTTCTCCCCGCACCATTCGTTAAAGAGACTGTCTTTTTGCCATTGGATATTCTTTCCTGCTTTGTCAAAGATGAGTTGGCCATACGTTTATGGGTCTAGTTCTGGGGTTTCTATTCTATTCCACTGGTCTATGTGTCTGTTTTTGTGCCAATACCATTCTGTCTTCATGATTACAGCTTTGTAGTAGAGGCTAAAGTCTGGGATTGTGATGCCTCCTGCTTTGGTCTTCTTCTTCAAAATTACGTTGGCTCTTCAGGGCCTTTTGTGGTTCCATATGAATTTTAGGATTGCTTGTTCTAGCTTTCAGAAGAATGCTGGTGCAATTATGATTGAGATTGCATTGAATGTGTAGATAGCTTTGGGTAGTATTGACATTTTAACAATATTTATTCTTCCAACCCATGAGCATGGAATGTTTTTCCATTTCTTTATATCTTCTTCAATTTCCTTCACAAGCTTTCTATAGTTTTCAGCATACAGATCTTTTACATCTTTGGGTAGATCTATTCCTAGGTATTTTATGCTTCTTGGTGCAATTGTGAATGGGATCAGTTTCTTTATTTGTCTTTCTGTTGCTTCATTATTAGTGTATAAGAATGCAACTGATTTCTGTACATTGATTTTGTATCCTGCAACTTTGCTGAATTCATGTATCTGTTCTAGCAGACTTTTGGTGGAGTCTATCGGATTTTCCATGTATAATATCATGTCATCTGCAAAAAGCGAAAGTTTGACTTCATCTTTGCCAATTTTGATGCCTTTGGTTTCCTTTTGTTGTCTCATTGCTGACGCTAGCACTTCCAACACTATGTTAAACAACATCGGTGAGGGTGGACATCCCTGTCGTGTTCCTGATCTCAGGGGGAAACTCTCAGTTTTTCCCCATTGAGGATGATATTAGCTGTGGGCTTTTCATAAATGGCTTTTATGATGTTTAAGTATGTTCCTTGTATCCCGACTTTCTCGAGGGTTTTTATTAAGAAAGGATGATGAATTTTGTCAAATGCTTTTTCTGCATCGATGGACAGGATCATATGGTTCTTATCTTTTATTTCATTAATGTGATGGATTGATCACATTGATCAATCACATGTGATCAAATCACATTGATTGATTTGCGAGTGTTGAACCAGCTCTGCAGCCCAGGAATGAATCCCACTTGATCATGGTGAATAATTCTTTTTATAAGCTGTTGAATTCGATTTGCTAGTATCTTATTGAGAATTTTTGCATCCATATTCATCAGAGATATTGGCCTGTAATTCTCTTTTTTTACTGGGTCTCTGTCTGGTTTAGGAATCAAAGTAATACTGGCTTCATAGAATGAGTCTGGAAGTTTTCCTTCACTTTCTATTTTTTGAAATATCTTGAGAAGGATAGGTATTATCTCTGCTTTAAATGTCTGGTAGAATTCCCCTGGGAAGCTATCTGGTCCTGGACTCTTATTTTTGGGGAGATTTTTGGCAACTGATTCAATTTCTTCGCTGGTTACGGGTCTGTTCAAGCTTTCTATTTCCTCCTGATTGAGTTTTGGAAGCATGTGGATGTTTAGGAATTTTTCATTTCTTCCAGGTTGTCCAGTTTGTTGGCATATAATTTTTTATAGCATTCCCTGATAATTGCTTGTATCTCTGAGGGATTGGTTGTAATAATTCCGCTTTCATTCATGATTTTATGTGTTTGGGTCATCTCCCTTTTCTTTTTGAGAAGCCTGGCTAGAGGTTTATCAATTTTGTTTATTTTTTCAAAAAACCATCTTTTGGTTTCATTGATCTGCTGTACCGGTTTTTTTTTAGATTCTATATTGTTCATTTCTGCTCTGATCTTTATTATTTCTCTTCTTCTGCTGCGTTTGGGGTGTCTATGCTGCTCTGCTTCTATTTCCTTTAGGTGTGTTTTTAGATTTTATATTTGGGATTTTTCTTGTTTCTTGAGATGACCTAGATTGGAATGTATTTTCCTCTCAGGACTGCTTTTGCTGCATCCCAAAGCGTTTGGATTGTTGTATTTTCATTTCGTTTGTTTCCATATATTTTTTAATTTCTTCTCTAATTGCCTGGTTGACCCATTCATTCTTTAGTAGGATGTTCTTTAACCTCCATGCTTTTGGAGATTTTCCAGACTTTTCCTGTGGCTGATTTCTAGCTTCATAGCATTGTGGTCTGAAAGTATGCATAGTATGATCTCCATTCTTGTATACTTATTAAGGACTGTTTTGTGACCCAGTATGTGATCTATCTTGGAGAATGTTGCATGTGCACTCGACAAGTAAGTATATTCTGTTGTTTTGGGATGCAGAGTTCTAAATATATCTGTCAAGTCCATCTGATCCAATGTATCATTCAGGGCCCTTGTTTCTTTATTGACCGTGTGTCTAGATATTCTATCCATTGTTCTAAGTGGGGTATTAAAGTCCCCTGCAATTACCACATTCTTATCAATAAGGTTGCTTATGTTTGTGAGTATTTGTTTTATATATTTGGGGGCTCCCGTATTCGGTGCATAGACATTTAAAATTATTAGTTCTTCTTGATGGATAGACTCTATAATTATTATATAATGCCCTTCTTTATCTCTTGTTACAGCCTTTAATTTAAAGTCTTGTTTGTCTGATATAAGTATGGCTACTCCAGCTTTCTTTTGACTTCCAGTAACTTGATAAATAGTTCTCCATCCCCTCACTTTCAATCTGAAAGTGTCCTCAGGTCTAAAATGAGTCTTTTGTAGACAGCAAATAGATGGGTCTTTTTTTTTTTTTTATCCATTCTGATACCCTATGCCTTTTGGTTGGTGCATTTAGGCCATTTACATTCAGTGTTATTATAGAAAGATATGGGTTTAGAGTCATTGTGATGTCTGTAGGTTTCATGCTTGTAGCGATGTCTCTGGTACTTTGTCTCACAGGATCCCCCTTAGGATCTCTTGTAGGGCTGGTTTAGTGGTGACAAATTCCTTCAGTTTTTGTTTGGGAAGACCTTTATCTCTCCTTCTATTCTAAATGACAGATTTGCTGGTTAGAGGATTCTCGGCTGCATATTTTTTTTCTGTTCATCACATTGAAGATTTCCTGCCATTCCTTTCTGGCCTGGCAAGTTTCAGTAGAAAGATCTGTGAAGAGTCTTATCGGCCTACCTTTATATGTTAGAGCACGTTGATTCCTAGGTGCTTTTAAAATTTTCTCTTTATCCTTGTATTTTGCCTGTTTCACTGTGATGTGTCATGCAGAAGATTGATTCAAGTTACATCTGAAGGGAGTTCTCTTGGATTTCAATGCCTTTTTCCTTCCCCAGATCAGGGAAGTTCTGAGCTATTATTTCTTCAAGTACACCTTCAGCACCTTTCCCTCTCTCTTCTTCCTCTGGAATACCAATTATGCATAGATTATTTCTTTCGTTCATCACTTAGTTCTCTAATTTTCCCCTCATACTCCTGGATTTTTTTATGTCTCTTTTTCTCAGCTTCTTCTTTTTCCATAATTTTATCTTCTAGTTCACCTATTCTCTCCTCTGCCTCTTCAATCTGAGCTGTGGTTGTCTCCATTTTATTTTGCAGCTCATTAATAGCATTTTTTATCTACTCCTGTCTGTTCCTTAGTCCCTTGATCTCTGTAGCAATAGATTCTCTGCTGTCCTTTATACTCTTTTCAAGCCCAGTAATTAATTTTATGACTATTATTCTAAATTCACTTTCTGTTATATTGTTTAAATCATTTTTGATCACTTCGTTAGCTGTTGTTATTTCCTGGATGTTTTTTTGAAGGGAATTCTTCCGTTTCCTCATTTTGGATAGTCCCTGGAGTGGTGAGGAACTGCAGGGCATTTCTCCGTGCTGTCTTGAATAACTTGTGTTGGTGGGCGGGGCCGCAGTCAGACCTGATGTTTGCCCCCAGCTCACCGCTGGGGCCACAGTCAGACTGGTATGTACCTTCTCTTCCCCTCTCCTAGGGGCGGGATTCACTGTGCGGTGGTGTGCCCCATCTGGGCTACTTGCGCACTGCCAGGCTTGTGGTGCTTGGGATCTGGCTTATTAGCTGGGGTGGATCCGCAAGGTGTACAGGGGTGGGAGGGGCAGGCTCAGCTCACTTTTCCTTTGGAGATCTGCTCTGGGAGGGGCCCTGCGGCAATGGGAGTCAGAACCGCTGCAGGGATGGATCCATAGAAGCGCAGTGTTGGGTGTTTGGATGTGCAAGCATATTCCCTGACAGGAACTGATTCCCTTTGGGATTTTGGCTGGGGGATGGGCGAGGGAGATGGCACTGGCAAGTGCCATTGTTCCCTGCAAATCTGTGTTCTGTTGTCCAGGGCTCAACAACTCTCCCTCCCATTGTCCTCCAGCCCTCCCGTTCTCCAAGCAGATCTGTTAACTTATAACCTTCCAGATGTTAAGTCCTGCTTGCTGTCAGAACACACTCCATCCGACGCCTCTGTTTTTGCAAGCCAGACTCGGGGGCTCTGCTTTGCTGGCGGGCTGCCCCTCCGCCCCGGCTCCCTCCCTCCAGTCTGTGTAGCACGCACCACCTCTCCACCCTTCCTACCCTCTTCCGTGGACCTCTTGTCTATGCTTGGCTCTGAAGAATCCATTCTGCTAGTCTTCTGGCGATTTTCTGGGTTATTTAGGCAGGTGTGGTTGGAATCTAAGTGATCTGCAGGACGCGGTGAGCCCAGCGTCCTCCTATGCTGCCATCTTCCCCAAAACCTCTCCCTGTCAAATGCTTTTTTTGGTATCTTGAGTTGATTAGATGGTTTTCATACTTTCTCTTGCTAATATGATGTATCATGTTGATTGATTTGTAGATAACACCACCACATTTGCATGTCTGGAATAAATCCCACTTGATTGCAGTGAATGATTTTTTTTTAATGTATTGCTGGATTCGGTCTGCTAATATTTTGTTGAAGAGTTTTTGCATCTATGTTATTCATAGATAACATAGTAGTTCTGTTCTTTCTCTGTAGTAGGCAACATAGTAGTTCTCTGTAGTTTTCTTTTTTGTTATTGTGTCTTTTTCTGTTTTTGTTTTTTTAAGTAAGTTCCTTAACATTTTGTGTTGTTTTATTTGCATTAAAAAAAATGATCTCCTCCACTGTTTACTGACTGGTTTCTGAAGAAAAACACCTTTCTTTAGTCCTGTTAGGGCTTATAGGGATTTCTCAGATATTTTCTGTGGATACATCTATAGACATTTTTTGTTTCATTTTATGATTACTCTCTTAAGATTTTATGCCTCCTCTTGATCCTCCAATGCCCAGGCAGTGCTGACAAACTTCCACTTGCTCACTTCCTAGGGTGGTGTTGAATTTTCAGGTTTTTGTCCTTTATCCAACACAGTTGTGTTGGCTTTCCATGTATGCCTACTAACTTTTGGCCAAGTTCTGCCCCTTAACCATCTGAGACATGCACAAGAAATCAATCATGGAGTGAATGGATATGTAATGGAGGCACAGAGTGTGTTGGAGTGCTCATGGGCCAGTTGGAGGGATCCTCAGTAGCTTGTGGGCAGAGTTCTTTATGGAGTTTGGGTTATTAGGATTTGCATTTCACTTGATACATTTTATTCCATGCCCTTGCTCTGTTTTTCCAGCTATTCATTGCCGACTATCTTTAAGTTTGTGACGCAGTATTCTGGATAGAGTAAGAAATAGTTGGGCCTCTTGGGCAGCATCTTCATAACTGGGGAAGCTAGGTACTCACTGACACACCGTCACATTCCCTGTGGTAGAAAGAACAGGCTGAGGAGTTCTCTCATGGCACTGTGCCATTGGGAGATGGATGATGTGGGTAAAGTGAAACTGTTCTGAAACTGTTCTTGAGTTTGTGTGAGTGTGTTTAGATTTTTTTTCACATTAAAAAAGTTCCAGTTAGCTAACATACCATGTTATACTAGTTTCAGATATACAATATAGTGATTCAACAGTTCTATACATCACTCAGTACTCATCACAAGTGCACTCCTTAATCCCCAAGGTGAAGCTGTTCTTCTTAACCTCTTCAAAGCATCTAATTGTAGATATTTTTGGCTACAGTTGTGTGATGGAACTTCTCTTCTAGACTATCAGATAGTACAAAAGCATTCTTTTTGTGGGTGATTGTTAAAATCAGCATTCTTTGTGGGGAAAATAGAAACTCTCATTCTGCCATGGTGATTATGTCACTCCTCCTAAGCTTTGAATGTGGGTTCAGAGAATATATTGAGCCTTTTGGCTCAGAAATTCCTTGGCAGTTCTCACTGCTCAAAATTAACTGAGAGTGGGTGGGCAAATAAGTAGAGACAGCACCATTTCAATGAATCCCTTTGCTCATCTATGGCTTGAGTCTTCTATGGTTGTATGCTCAGTCTTTTTTCTTTGGGTTTTGGTGGCACAGAACCTACAAATTCAAACTTGTCATGGGGATTAAAATGTGGTCTTGAGATTTGAAAAAGTCCAGTCTCTGCTTAAGGTATCCAGTGTCAATCTGGAGTTGTGTGGTGTAGCTTTACCACTACAGCAAGTCTTTGTGACATGAAATTTTATTTTTTTCAGGCATATTCCATTTAGCCTATTCTTTCTTTCATTGACTCTAGATTTTAGCTTATCCAGAACTTTTTTAAAATCTTAAGTTCTCTTTGAAGCTATTCTATTCTTTTTTTTTTTTTTAATCTACCAATGTATTAGTTTGCTAGGGCTGCCATAGTAAAGTACCATAAACTAGAAATGTGAGATCAAAGAACTGATTGGACAGTTCCTTTCTTCTGAGACCGCTCTCCTTGTATCATCATATGATCTTCTCTCTGTCTATGACTGTGTCCTAATCTCTTCTTCTTATAAGGACACCAGTCATATTGAATTAAGGGCCTCACTAATGACCTCATTTTAACCTAATTATCCTTTTAAAGGCCCTATCTCCAAATATAGTCATATTTTGGGGTAATCAGCAATGAGTTTAGGTCTTCAGAATCTGATTTTTTAGAAAACATAATTCAGCCTATAACAACCAATAATGCTCACTCTACACTTCTGTTATTCTATTCTCATGTTTGAAAGTTGGATCCATGAGCTGCTGAATGCACTGTGTCTATACAACAGTCAGGAAGGTTAGGAGATTTGAAAGTTCAAAAAATGATGACACCCATTTGGTGAAATTTTAGATTATATACCTGAAAATTTTGAATGGATATTTTGTTGAGATGAAAGACCACTGCTTGAGGAGACTTTGCAGAGCTGTTGCCTATTACTTTATATTTGGCAGGGTGGTAACAAATAAAGGCGGAGTATATAATCACTTGCCTGGTCATATTTTTGGAGGCAGCAGATGCTCCAAGATTTGTAGATATGAGAAATGAAGGCTGATTCTGCATGATTTGTTCATCTTCTTGGTGTCTTTAACTGATATATATACTATGTTCACTGTAGGACATTGCCGCATTAGTATTTGGGGGACATGTAATCGTGCACTGATTTCTATTATAGTTTGGCTGTTAATGAAGGAGGAGGTGCTGGAGGTTCAAAGCCGGGTAAATGCTATTTTGAAGAAATATTTCTCAGTGGGGGTTTAAGTTTGATTTCAATTAGTTTTTTGAGGTTCTGTTGAAATATTCTGAATGCTATATTGGCTAATACATGATGACTGTGAGCTACCAGATGGATAAACTGTTGGTAGTTGTGGACTAGTGAGTTGGTGGCCTTGCTGCTCTGGCTGTTGGATTGCTGGGTTAGATGCAGGACAAGCCTGGAAAGTGGATGGACTTGTTGAGGTGCATGAGATTAAACTGAAACACCAGCTAGAATGCAGCTAGATCTACACAGTTGTGCTGAATAGAGGTCAAATTACCTTGCAGACTGGTAATATAGATGGAGGGACATCATCTATGTACAAATATGTAGGGACATTATGGCTAGTTGAGATATTTGGGGCTGAGGTTACTATAATGGGATTGAATCTGGAATTTCAAAGGCTAGATTCCTTATTTGCTTCAATGAAATCCAGATTATAGTACTGAACATTCTAAAAATATTAATGCATCAGAGAACTTGAAATGGTGTTGCCTATGGCTCATGTTGAGAAAAAAAAAATTCACCACAGGACTGACCACTTTGTAGTTGTTTATCACTGATGCTGCACATTCAAGTTCTACTTCCATTTTTCTATTTCCTTCTCATCTATAGTGTTCAGCATTCTGGGACTACAAGTTCAGGTTAAGAGAATGTATGTGATTTTGTAGACCAGAAATTTCAAAGTCAATTGAGACATTTGGGTTTCTTCCATAAATAGGTTACTCTCCTGAACGGTATCTAGGATATTGTCACCTGTAACATGCTTCTGGCTACCACAACCTCAGGTGCTTTAGGACATTTTGTTTAGGACACATGAAACCTGAAAATTGACTTGGTGTTTTGGAGCATTTACACCTTACCCAATTGGACCTATTCGTTCAGTGGGCAATACTAGCTTTGGTGGAAATATTTATGTTTTCAGACAAGCATTTACCTTTTTCCCAATCATTTTGCTTGTGGTGTGGTCAAGAATGATAGTGAGGTGAGGTTGGTGATCCTGATATCTATTTCCTTCCCTCTGCTCCCACACCCCTTGCTCTCAACCCTCTGCTCCCATACTTCATCTCACCCTCTTTCCTATATATATATATACATATATATATATACACATATATATTTTTATATGAAATTTATTGTCAAATTGGTTTCCATACAACACCCAACGCTCATCCCAAAATGTGCCCTCCCTATATATATTTTTAACAAATAATTTCTACACCTCATTATTGCTTTTGGTTTTTTTTCTTATTTCATGAAGTTTTCCTGTTTCATAAGGCCCATTTGCCCTGACTTCCTCAAGTACTTCTCTCTATTTTATCTTCTAAATGTATATGAATATTTGAGTGTGAATGTGCCTGTGTGTGAATGCATGTGGAAGTGTGTGTTGCCTCTGCTTATTTATATCTCTGTGGAAGGAGGTCTTCCTATGCAGTATCTGAGGTTTTTTGGAGTCCATCAGGAATTGGGTGGCATCTGCTTGTTTAGATATTCCAGAATCCAAAAAAAGGAGGTTGATTTTATATTTGTGTGTTTGCTTCACCATATGAGAAACCTAGCTATCAGAGGTGTGGAAAGGTGTTTCCTGAGGAAGTTCAGGCTGGAGATGGCCATGGAGTACTTTGGAGCTGAGCAGCTCTGTGTTTATGATGCTGTCAGGTTAAGTGGAAGCCTGAGTCATGTCTACAGTGGGTGCAGCCCAGGTTCTAGTCAAAAGTCTACTTAGAATGCCAAAGAAGTAATATCACCTCCTTTGATTCAGGATACTGATTGTATTTTATACTTCTTTTAGAGAAATATCAAAGTATATTAAAGCACAAAAAAAGGGGCTAAACTCAAGAAATGTGGCCCGTAAAGGTGAATTCTATCATCACATGTTGTTTCCCATACATTTTAAAAGTTATATAAGAGGTATGAAATATTTTCTTTAAAAAAAATGGTGTTCTTAGATCAAGAACAATCATTCACCTAGACACTTCTCCAAAGAAGACATCCAGATGGCCAACTGACACATGAAAAAATGCTCAACATCACTCATCATCAGGGAAATACAAATCAAAACCACAATGAGATACCACCTCACACCCGTCAGAATGGCTAACATTAACTCAGGCAACAAGAGACGTTGGCGAGGATGCAGAGAAAGAGGATGTCTTTTTCACTGCTGGTGGGAATGCAAACTGTGCAGCCACTCTGGCAAACAGTATGGAGGTTCCTCAAAAAATTGAAAATAGAACTACCCTACGACCCAGGAACTGCACTACTAGGTATTCATACAAGGGATACAGGTATGCTGTTTCGAAGGCGCACATATACCCCAATGTTTGTAGCAGCACTATCAACAATAGCCAAAGTATGGAAAGAGTAGAAAGAGCTCAAATGTCCATCAATAGATGAATGGATAAATACGATGTGGTGTATATATATATATATATATATATACACACACACACACACACATATATATATATATACACAATCAAAAAAGAATGAAATCTTGCCATTTGCAACTACGTGGATGGAACTAGAGAGTATTATGCTAAGCAAAAGTAGTCAGTCAGAGAAAGACAAATATATGAGGACTTTAAGACACAGAACAGATAAACACAAGGAAAGGGAAGCAAAAATAATATAAAAACAAGGAGGGTGACAAAACATAAGAGACTCTTAAATATAGAGAAAAAACAGAGGGTTACTGGAGGGGTTGTGGGAGGGGAGATGGGCTAAATGGGCAAGGGACATTAAGGAATCTACCCCTGAAATCATTGTTGCACTATATAGTAACTAACTTGGATGTAAATTTAAAAAAAAAATTAAAAATTAAAAAAAAAAGAACAATCATTCACCAACTAGGACTAGCTACTAGCATTAAAAGTGCTGAGAGTGCAAGAGTAAACAAAGTAGATGGAAATCCCACCCCATGGAGCTCACAGAAAGGGAGGTACAAGATTTGTCTATGTAACAATTAAAACCCAAATAGTCTAGTGAAGAAAGGGGAAGAAGACATGAATAGACACTTTTCCAAAGAAGATATCCAGATGGCTAAGATACACATGAAAAGATGCTCAACATCACTCTGCATCAGGGAAATACAAATCAAAACCACAATGAGATGCCAACTTACACCTGTCAGAATGGCTAAAGTTAACAATCCAAGAAACAACAGATGTTGGTGCAAATGTGGGTAAAGGGAAACCATTGTACATTGTTGGTGGCAATGAAAACTAGTGCAGCCACTCTGGAAAACAGTATGGAGGTTCCTCAAAAATTTAGACATAGAAATCCTCTATGATCCAGCAATTGCACTACTAGGTAACTATACAAAGGATACAAAGGTGCTGATTCAAAGGGGGTAATGCACCCCAATGTTTATAGCAGCACTATCAACAATAGGCAAATTATGGAAAGAGCCTAAATATCCATCGACTGATGAATGGATAAAGAAAAAATGGTACATACATACAATGGAATATTACTCAGTGATCAAAAAGAATGAAATCTTGCCATTTGCAACACAGTGGATGGAACTTGAGTGTATTATGCTAAGTGAAATAAGTCAGTCAGAGAAAGACAAATATCATGTGATTTCACTCATATGTGGAATTTAAGAAACAAAACAGATGAACACAAGGGAAGAAAAGGAAAAATAAAAACAGAGGGAGAGACAAACCATAAGAGGTTCTTAAATACAGACAGCAAACTGAGGGTTGTTGGAGGGAAGTGGATGGGGGGATGGGCTAAATGGGTGATGGGCATTAAGGAGGGCAATTGTTGGGATGCACACTGGGTGTTATATGAAAGTGATGAATCACTAAATTCTACTCCTGAAATCAATACTACACTATATGTTAACTAACTTGAAATTAAATTAAAAAAGTATTTAATGAGAAAAAATTTCTCCCAAATTGAATGTTAAGCAATAAATGCTGAGCCATATAACAGTAATATGAAAAAAGATTCATATCTTTATATAT